>NW_027278490.1:0-191268 GCF_030028105.1 Mobula birostris
AAGCATTGTATGCAATGTGATAACAACTTTTTTGTCTTGATGTGTAAAGGCAGGAAACAACTTTCAAACCACACAGAATCATGTGGGAAGTTAACTTAAAATGTTTCCATCAGGTTTGCACTGTGCACTTTACTGGAATATTGAAATGTATACTACTTTAATGTCAGTACCTTGTATGCACTGAGAAATCCACTTTTTTGTCTTTATGAGCAGACCCATGAAACAACTTTCAGGCATCGAAGAATCATGTGGGAAGTTAACCTGAGGTGTTTCCATTAGGTTTGCAGTAAGTGCTTTGGTGCAAAATTGAAATGTATGCTATCAGTATTGTCAAAGCATTGTATGCACTTTGATAACAACTTTTTTGTCTTGATGTGTAAAGGCAGGAAACAACTTACAAACCACACAGAATCATGTGGGAAGTTAACCAAAGGTGTTTTCATTAGGTTTGCAGTCAGGACTTTTGAGTACAATTGAAATGTATACTACTTTTATATGAAATCATTGTAAGCACTGAGATAACAACTTTTTTGTCTTGATGTGTAAAAGCAGGAAACAACTTACAAACCACAGAGAATCATGTGGGAAGTTAACTTAAAATGTTTCCATCAGGTTTGCACTCTGCACTTTGGTTGAAAATTGACATGTATAGCTCTTAATGTCAGAACATTGTATGCCCTAAGATAACAACTCTTTTGTCTTGATGTGTAGAGGCATGAGGCAACTTTCAAGCTACTCATAATCATGTGGGAAGTTAACCTAAGGTGTTTCCATTAGGTTTGCAGTAAGTACTTTGGTGTAAAATTGAAACGTATGCTATCAGTATTGTCAAAGCATTGTATGCACTGTGGTAACAACTATTTTGTCTTGATGTGTAAAGGCAGGAAACAACTTACAAACCACACAGAATCATGTGGGAAGTTAACTTAAAATGTTTCCATCAGGTTTGCACTCTGCACTTTACTGGAATATTGAAATGCATACTACTATAATGTCAGTACATTGTATGCACTGAGAAATCCACTTTTTTGCCTTTATGTGTAGACCCATGAAACAACTTTCAGGCATGAAAGAATCATGTGGGAAGTGAACCAAAGGTGTTTTCATTAGGTTTGCAGTCAGGACTTTTGAGTACAATTGAAATGTATACTACTTTTATGTGAAAGCATTGTAAGCACTGAGATATCAAGTTTTTTGTCTTTATGCGTAGAGGCACGAAACAACTATGAAGCTACTCATAATCATGTGGGAAGTTAACCTAAGGTGTTTCCATTAGGTTTGCAGTAAGTGGTTTGGTGTAAAATTGAAATGTATACTATTAGTATTGTCAAAGCATTGTATGCAATGTGATAACAACTTTTTTGTCTTGATGTGTAAAGGCAGGAAACAACTTTCAAACCACACAGAATCATGTGGGAAGTTAACTTAAAATGTTTCCATCAGGTTTGCTCTCTGCACTATTCTGGAATATTGAAATGTATACTACTTTAATGTCAGTACCTTGTATGCACTGAGAAATCCACTTTTTTGTCTTTATGAGCAGACCCATGAAACAACTTTCAGGCATCGAAGAATCATGTGGGAAGTTAACCTGAGGTGTTTCCATTAGGTTTGCAGTAGGTGCTTTGGTGCAAAATTGAAATGTATGCTATCAGTATTGTCAAAGCATTGTATGCACTTTGATAACAACTTTTTTGTCTTGATGTGTAAAGGCAGGAAACAACTTACAAACCACACAGAATCATGTGGGCAGTTAACCAAAGGTGTTTTCATTAGGTTTGCAGTCAGGACTTTTGAGTACAATTGAAATGTATACTACTTTTATATGAAATCATTGTAAGCACTGAGATAACAACTTTTTTGTCTTGATGTGTAAAAGCAGGAAACAACTTACAAACCACAGAGAATCATGTGGGAAGTTAACTTAAAATGTTTCCATCAGGTTTGCACTCTGCACTTTGGTTGAAAATTGACATGTATAGCTCTTAATGTCAGAACATTGTATGCCCTAAGATAACAACTTTTTTGTCTTGATGTGTAGAGGCATGAGGCAACTTTCAAGCTACTCATAATCATGTGGGAAGTTAACCTAAGGTGTTTCCATTAGGTTTGCAGTAAGTACTTTCGTGTAAAATTGAAATGTATACTATTAGCATTGTCAAAGCATTGTATGCACTGTGATAACAACTTTTTTGTCTTGATGTGTAAAGGCAGGAAACAACTTTCAAATCACACAGAATCATGTGGGAAGTTAACTTAAAATGTTTCCATCAGGTTTGCACTCTGCACTTTACTGGAATATTGAAATGCATACTACTATAATGTCAGTACATTGTATGCACTGAGAAATCCACTTTTTTGCCTTTATGTGTAGACCCATGAAACAACTTTCAGGCATGAAAGAATCATGTGGGAAGTGAACCAAAGGTGTTTTCATTAGGTTTGCAGTCAGGACTTTTGAGTACAATTGAAATGTATACTACTTTTATGTGAAAGCATTGTAAGCACTGAGATATCAAGTTTTTTGTCTTTATGCGTAGAGGCACGAAACAACTATGAAGCTACTCATAATCATGTGGGAAGTTAACCTAAGGTGTTTCCATTAGGTTTGCAGTAAGTGGTTTGGTGTAAAATTGAAATGTATACTATTAGTATTGTCAAAGCATTGTATGCAATGTGATAACAACTTTTTTGTCTTGATGTGTGAAGGCAGGAAACAACTTTCAAACCACACAGAATCATGTGGGAAGTTAACTTAAAATGTTTCCATCAGGTTTGCACTCTGCACTATTCTGGAATATTGAAATGTATACTACTTTAATGTCAGTACCTTGTATGCACTGAGAAATCCACTTTTTTGTCTTTATGAGCAGACCCATGAAACAACTTTCAGGCATCGAAGAATCATGTGGGAAGTTAACCTGAGGTGTTTCCATTAGGTTTGCAGTAAGTGCTTTGGTGCAAAATTGAAATGTATGCTATCAGTATTGTGAAAGCATTGTATGCACTTTGATAACAACCATTTTTTTGTGTTGATGTGTAAAGGCAGGAAACAACTTACAAACCACACAGAATCATGTGGGAAGTTAAGCAAAGGTGTTTTCATTAGGTTTGCAGTCAGGACTTATGAGTACAATTGAAATGTATAATACTTTTTTGTGAAAGCATTGTAAGCACTGAGATAACAACTTTTTTGTCTTTATGTGTAGAGGTACGAATCAACTTTGAAACTACTCATAATCATCTGGGAAGTTAACCTAAGGTGTTTCCATTAGGTTTGCAGTAGGTGTTTTGGTGTAAAATTGAAATGTATACTATTAGTATTGTCAAAGCATTGTATGCACTGTGATAACAACTTTTTTGTCTTGATGTGTAAAGGCAGGAAACAACTTACAAACCACACAGAATCATGTGGGAAGTTAACCAAAGGTGTTTTCATTAGGTTTGCAGTCAGGACTTTTGAGTACAATTGAAATGTATACTACTTTTATATGAAATCATTGTAAGCACTGAGATAACAACTTTTTTGTCTTGATGTGTAAAAGCAGGAAACAACTTACAAACCACAGAGAATCATGTGGGAAGTTAACTTAAAATGTTTCCATCAGGTTTGCACTCTGCACTTTGGTTGAAAATTGACATGTATAGCTCTTAATGTCAGAACATTGCATGCCCTAAGATAACAACTTTTTTGTCTTGATGTGTAGAGGCATGAGGCAACTTTCAAGCTACTCATAATCATGTGGGAAGTTAACCTAAGGTGTTTCCATTAGGTTTGCAGTAAGTACTTTGGTGTAAAATTGAATTGTATACTATAAGTATTGTCAAAGCATTGTATGCACTGTGATAACAACTTTTTTGTCTTGATGTGTAAAGGCAGGAAACAACTTTCAAACCACACAGAATCATGTGGGAAGTTAACCAAAGGTGTTTTCATTAGGTTTGCAGTCAGGACTTTTGAGTACAATTGAAATGTATACTACTTTTATGTGAAAGCTTTGTAAGCACTGAGATATCAACTTTTTTGTCTTTATGCGTAGAGGCACGAAACAACTATGAAGCTACTCATAATCATGTGGGAAGTTAACCTAAGGTGTTTCCATTAGGTTTGCAGTAAGTACTTTGGTGTAAAATTGAAATCTATACTATTAGTATTGTCAAAGCATTGTATGCACTGTGATAACAACTTTTTTGTCTTGATGTGTAAAGGCAGGGAACAACTTTCAAACCACACAGAATCATGTGGGAAGTTAACTTAAAATGTTTCCATCAGGTTTGCACTCTGCACTATTCTGGAATATTGAAATGTATACTACTTTAATGTCAGTACCTTGTATGCACTGAGAAATCCACTTTTTTGTCTTTATGTGCAGACCCATGAAACAACTTTCAGGCATCTAAGAATCATGTGGGAAGTTAACCTGAGGTGTTTCCATTAGGATTGCAGTAAGAGGGTTGGTGTAAAATTGAAATGTATGCTATCAGTATTGTCAAAGCATTGTATGCACTCTGATAATAACTTGTTTGTCTTGATGCGTAGAGGCATGAAACAACTTTCAAGCTACTCTTAATCATGTGGGAAGTTAAACAAAGGTGTTTTCATTAGGTTTGCAGTCAAGACTTTTGAGTAGAATTGAATTGTATACTACTTTTATGTGAAAGCATTGTAAGCACTGAGATAACAACTTTTTTGTCTTTATGTGTAGAGGCACGAAACAACATTGAAAATACTCATAATTATGTGGGAAGTTAACCTAAGGTGTTTCCATTAGGTTTGCAGTAAGTACTTCCGTGTAAAATTGAAATGTATACTATTAGCATTGTCAAAGCATTGTATGCACTGTGATAACAACTTTTTTGTCTTGATGTGTAAAAGCAGGAAACAACTTACAAACCACACAGAATCATGTGGGAAGTTAACTTAAAATGTTTCCATCAGGTTTGCACTCTGCACTTTACTGGAATATTGAAATGCATACTACTATAATGTCAGTACATTGTATGCACTGAGAAATCCACTTTTTTGCCTTTATGTGTAGACCCATGAAACAACTTTCAGGCATGAAAGAATCATGTGGGAAGTTAACCAAAGGTGTTTTCATTCGGTTTGCAGTCAGGACTTTTGAGTACAATTGAAATGTAGACTACTTTTATGTGAAAGCATTGTAAGCACTGAGATATCAAGTTTTTTGTCTTTATGCGTAGAGGCACGAAACAACTATGAAGCTACTCATAATCATGTGGGAAGTTAACCTAAGGTGTTTCCATTAGGTTTGCAGTAAGTACTTTGGTGTAAAATTGAAATCTATACCATTAGTATTGTCAAAGCATTGTATGCACTGTGATAACAACTTTTTTGTCTTGATGTGTAAAGGCAGGGAACAACTTTCAAACCACACAGAATCATGTGGGAAGTTAACTTAAAATGTTTCCATCAGGTTTGCACTCTGCACTATTCTGGAATATTGAAATGTATACTACTTTAATGTCAGTACCTTGTATGCACTGAGAAATCCACTTTTTTGTCTTTATGTGCAGACCGATGAAACAACTTTCAGGCATCTAAGAATCATGTGGGAAGTTAACCTAAGGTGTTTCCATTAGGTTTGCAGTAAGTGCTTTGGTGTAAAATTGAAACGTATGCTATCAGTATTGTCAAACCATTGTATGCACTGTGGTAACAACTATTTTGTCTTGATGTGTAAAGGCAGGAAACAACTTACAAACCACACAGAATCATGTGGGAAGTTAACTTAAAATGTTTCCATCAGGTTTGCACTCTGCACTTTACTGGAATATTGAAATGCATACTACTATAATGTCAGTACATTGTATGCACTGAGAAATCCACTTTTTTGCCTTTATGTGTAGACCCATGAAACAACTTTCAGGCATGAAAGAATCATGTGGGAAGTTAACCAAAGGTGTTTTCATTCGGTTTGCAGTCAGGACTTTTGAGTACAATTGAAATGTAGACTACTTTTATGTGAAAGCATTGTAAGCACTGAGATATCAAGTTTTTTGTCTTTATGCGTAGAGGCACGAAACAACTATGAAGCTACTCATAATCATGTGGGAAGTTAACCTAAGGTGTTTCCATTAGGTTTGCAGTAAGTGGTTTGGTGTAAAATTGAAATGTATACTATTAGTATTGTCAAAGCATTGTATGCAATGTGATAACAACTTTTTTGTCTTGATGTGTAAAGGCAGGAAACAACTTTCAAACCACACAGAATCATGTGGGAAGTTAACTTAAAATGTTTCCATCAGGTTTGCACTCTGCACTATTCTGGAATATTGAAATGTATACTACTTTAATGTCAGTACCTTGTATGCACTGAGAAATCCACTTTTTTGTCTTTATGAGCAGACCCATGAAACAACTTTCAGGCATCGAAGAATCATGTGGGAAGTTAACCTGAGGTGTTTCCATTAGGTTTGCAGTAGGTGCTTTGGTGCAAAATTGAAATGTATGCTATCAGTATTGTCAAAGCATTGTATGCACTTTGATAACAACTTTTTTGTCTTGATGTGTAAAGGCAGGAAACAACTTACAAACCACACAGAATCATGTGGGAAGTTAACCAAAGGTGTTTTCATTAGGTTTGCAGTCAGGACTTTTGAGTACAATTGAAATGTATACTACTTTTATATGAAATCATTGTAAGCACTGAGATAACAACTTTTTTGTCTTGATGTGTAAAAGCAGGAAACAACTTACAAACCACAGAGAATCATGTGGGAAGTTAACTTAAAATGTTTCCATCAGGTTTGCACTCTGCACTTTGGTTGAAAATTGACATGTATAGCTCTTAATGTCAGAACATTGTATGCCCTAAGATAACAACTTTTTTGTCTTGATGTGTAGAGGCATGAGGCAACTTTCAAGCTACTCATAATCATGTGGGAAGTTAACCTAAGGTGTTTCCATTAGGTTTGCAGTAAGTACTTCCGTGTAAAATTGAAATGTATACTATTAGCATTGTCAAAGCATTGTATGCACTGTGATAACAACTTTTTTGTCTTGATGTGTAAAGGCAGGAAACAACTTTCAAATCACACAGAATCATGTGGGAAGTTAACTTAAAATGTTTCCATCAGGTTTGCACTCTGCACTTTACTGGAATATTGAAATGCATACTACTATAATGTCAGTACATTGTATGCACTGAGAAATCCACTTTTTTGCCTTTATGTGTAGACCCATGAAACAACTTTCAGGCATGAAAGAATCATGTGGGAAGTTAACCAAAGGTGTTTTCATTCGGTTTGCAGTCAGGACTTTTGAGTACAATTGAAATGTAGACTACTTTTATGTGAAAGCATTGTAAGCACTGAGATATCAAGTTTTTTGTCTTTATGCGTAGAGGCACGAAACAACTATGAAGCTACTCATAATCATGTGGGAAGTTAACCTAAGGTGTTTCCATTAGGTTTGCAGTAAGTGGTTTGGTGTAAAATTGAAATGTATACTATTAGTATTGTCAAAGCATTGTATGCACTGTGATAACAACTTTTTTGTCTTGATGTGTAAAGGCAGGAAACAACTTTCAAACCACACAGAATCATGTGGGAAGTTAACTTAAAATGTTTCCATCAGGTTTGCACTCTGCACTATTCTGGAATATTGAAATGTATACTACTTTAATGTCAGTACCTTGTATGCACTGAGAAATCCACTTTTTTGTCTTTATGAGCAGACCCATGAAACAACTTTCAGGCATCGAAGAATCATGTGGGAAGTTAACCTGAGGTGTTTCCATTAGGTTTGCAGTAAGTGCTTTGGTGCAAAATTGAAATGTATGCTATCAGTATTGTCAAAGCATTGTATGCACTTTGATAACAACCATTTTTTTGTCTTGATGTGTAAAGGCAGGAAACAACTTACAAACCACACAGAATCATGTGGGAAGTTAAGCAAAGGTGTTTTCATTAGGTTTGTAGTCAGGACTTATGAGTACAATTGAAATGTATAATACTTTTTTGTGAAAGCATTGTAAGCACTGAGATAACAACTTTTTTGTCTTTATGTGTAGAGGTACGAATCAACTTTGAAACTACTCATAATCATCTGGGAAGTTAACCTAAGGTGTTTCCATTAGGTTTGCAGTAGGTGTTTTGGTGTAAAATTGAAATGTATACTATTAGTATTGTCAAAGCATTGTAAGCACTGTGATAACAACTTTTTTGTCTTGATGTGTAAAGGCAGGAAACAACTTACAAACCACACAGAATCATGTGGGAAGTTAACCAAAGGTGTTTTCATTAGGTTTGCAGTCAGGACTTTTGAGTACAATTGAAATGTATACTACTTTTATGTGAAAGCTTTGTAAGCACTGAGATATCAACTTTTTTGTCTTTATGCGTAGAGGCACGAAACAACTATGAAGCTACTCATAATCATGTGGGAAGTTAACCTAAGGTGTTTCCATTAGGTTTGCAGTAAGTACTTTGGTGTAAAATTGAAATCTATACTATTAGTATTGTCAAAGCATTGTATGCACTGTGATAACAACTTTTTTGTCTTGATGTGTAAAGGCAGGGAACAACTTTCAAACCACACAGAATCATGTGGGAAGTTAACTTAAAATGTTTCCATCAGGTTTGCACTCTGCACTATTCTGGAATATTGAAATGTATACTACTTTAATGTCAGTACCTTGTATGCACTGAGAAATCCACTTTTTTGTCTTTATGTGCAGACCCATGAAACAACTTTCAGGCATCTAAGAATCATGTGGGAAGTTAACCTGAGGTGTTTCCATTAGGATTGCAGTAAGAGGGTTGGTGTAAAATTGAAATGTATGCTATCAGTATTGTCAAAGCATTGTATGCACTCTGATAATAACTTGTTTGTCTTGATGCGTAGAGGCATGAAACAACTTTCAAGCTACTCTTAATCATGTGGGAAGTTAAACAAAGGTGTTTTCATTAGGTTTGCAGTCAAGACTTTTGAGTAGAATTGAATTGTATACTACTTTTATGTGAAAGCATTGTAAGCACTGAGATAACAACTTTTTTGTCTTTATGTGTAGAGGCACGAAACAACATTGAAAATACTCATAATTATGTGGGAAGTTAACCTAAGGTGTTTCCATTAGGTTTGCAGTAAGTACTTCCGTGTAAAATTGAAATGTATACTATTAGCATTGTCAAAGCATTGTATGCACTGTGATAACAACTTTTTTGTCTTGATGTGTAAAAGCAGGAAACAACTTACAAACCACACAGAATCATGTGGGAAGTTAACTTAAAATGTTTCCATCAGGTTTGCACTCTGCACTTTACTGGAATATTGAAATGCATACTACTATAATGTCAGTACATTGTATGCACTGAGAAATCCACTTTTTTGCCTTTATGTGTAGACCCATGAAACAACTTTCAGGCATGAAAGAATCATGTGGGAAGTTAACCAAAGGTGTTTTCATTCGGTTTGCAGTCAGGACTTTTGAGTACAATTGAAATGTAGACTACTTTTATGTGAAAGCATTGTAAGCACTGAGATATCAAGTTTTTTGTCTTTATGCGTAGAGGCACGAAACAACTATGAAGCTACTCATAATCATGTGGGAAGTTAACCTAAGGTGTTTCCATTAGGTTTGCAGTAAGTACTTTGGTGTAAAATTGAAATCTATACCATTAGTATTGTCAAAGCATTGTATGCACTGTGATAACAACTTTTTTGTCTTGATGTGTAAAGGCAGGGAACAACTTTCAAACCACACAGAATCATGTGGGAAGTTAACTTAAAATGTTTCCATCAGGTTTGCACTCTGCACTATTCTGGAATATTGAAATGTATACTACTTTAATGTCAGTACCTTGTATGCACTGAGAAATCCACTTTTTTGTCTTTATGTGCAGACCGATGAAACAACTTTCAGGCATCTAAGAATCATGTGGGAAGTTAACCTAAGGTGTTTCCATTAGGTTTGCAGTAAGTGCTTTGGTGTAAAATTGAAACGTATGCTATCAGTATTGTCAAACCATTGTATGCACTGTGGTAACAACTATTTTGTCTTGATGTGTAAAGGCAGGAAACAACTTACAAACCACACAGAATCATGTGGGAAGTTAACTTAAAATGTTTCCATCAGGTTTGCACTCTGCACTTTACTGGAATATTGAAATGCATACTACTATAATGTCAGTACATTGTATGCACTGAGAAATCCACTTTTTTGCCTTTATGTGTAGACCCATGAAACAACTTTCAGGCATGAAAGAATCATGTGGGAAGTTAACCAAAGGTGTTTTCATTCGGTTTGCAGTCAGGACTTTTGAGTACAATTGAAATGTAGACTACTTTTATGTGAAAGCATTGTAAGCACTGAGATATCAAGTTTTTTGTCTTTATGCGTAGAGGCACGAAACAACTATGAAGCTACTCATAATCATGTGGGAAGTTAACCTAAGGTGTTTCCATTAGGTTTGCAGTAAGTGGTTTGGTGTAAAATTGAAATGTATACTATTAGTATTGTCAAAGCATTGTATGCAATGTGATAACAACTTTTTTGTCTTGATGTGTAAAGGCAGGAAACAACTTTCAAACCACACAGAATCATGTGGGAAGTTAACTTAAAATGTTTCCATCAGGTTTGCACTCTGCACTATTCTGGAATATTGAAATGTATACTACTTTAATGTCAGTACCTTGTATGCACTGAGAAATCCACTTTTTTGTCTTTATGAGCAGACCCATGAAACAACTTTCAGGCATCGAAGAATCATGTGGGAAGTTAACCTGAGGTGTTTCCATTAGGTTTGCAGTAGGTGCTTTGGTGCAAAATTGAAATGTATGCTATCAGTATTGTCAAAGCATTGTATGCACTTTGATAACAACTTTTTTGTCTTGATGTGTAAAGGCAGGAAACAACTTACAAACCACACAGAATCATGTGGGAAGTTAACCAAAGGTGTTTTCATTAGGTTTGCAGTCAGGACTTTTGAGTACAATTGAAATGTATACTACTTTTATATGAAATCATTGTAAGCACTGAGATAACAACTTTTTTGTCTTGATGTGTAAAAGCAGGAAACAACTTACAAACCACAGAGAATCATGTGGGAAGTTAACTTAAAATGTTTCCATCAGGTTTGCACTCTGCACTTTGGTTGAAAATTGACATGTATAGCTCTTAATGTCAGAACATTGTATGCCCTAAGATAACAACTTTTTTGTCTTGATGTGTAGAGGCATGAGGCAACTTTCAAGCTACTCATAATCATGTGGGAAGTTAACCTAAGGTGTTTCCATTAGGTTTGCAGTAAGTACTTCCGTGTAAAATTGAAATGTATACTATTAGCATTGTCAAAGCATTGTATGCACTGTGATAACAACTTTTTTGTCTTGATGTGTAAAGGCAGGAAACAACTTTCAAATCACACAGAATCATGTGGGAAGTTAACTTAAAATGTTTCCATCAGGTTTGCACTCTGCACTTTACTGGAATATTGAAATGCATACTACTATAATGTCAGTACATTGTATGCACTGAGAAATCCACTTTTTTGCCTTTATGTGTAGACCCATGAAACAACTTTCAGGCATGAAAGAATCATGTGGGAAGTTAACCAAAGGTGTTTTCATTCGGTTTGCAGTCAGGACTTTTGAGTACAATTGAAATGTAGACTACTTTTATGTGAAAGCATTGTAAGCACTGAGATATCAAGTTTTTTGTCTTTATGCGTAGAGGCACGAAACAACTATGAAGCTACTCATAATCATGTGGGAAGTTAACCTAAGGTGTTTCCATTAGGTTTGCAGTAAGTGGTTTGGTGTAAAATTGAAATGTATACTATTAGTATTGTCAAAGCATTGTATGCACTGTGATAACAACTTTTTTGTCTTGATGTGTAAAGGCAGGAAACAACTTTCAAACCACACAGAATCATGTGGGAAGTTAACTTAAAATGTTTCCATCAGGTTTGCACTCTGCACTATTCTGGAATATTGAAATGTATACTACTTTAATGTCAGTACCTTGTATGCACTGAGAAATCCACTTTTTTGTCTTTATGAGCAGACCCATGAAACAACTTTCAGGCATCGAAGAATCATGTGGGAAGTTAACCTGAGGTGTTTCCATTAGGTTTGCAGTAAGTGCTTTGGTGCAAAATTGAAATGTATGCTATCAGTATTGTCAAAGCATTGTATGCACTTTGATAACAACCATTTTTTTGTCTTGATGTGTAAAGGCAGGAAACAACTTACAAACCACACAGAATCATGTGGGAAGTTAAGCAAAGGTGTTTTCATTAGGTTTGTAGTCAGGACTTATGAGTACAATTGAAATGTATAATACTTTTTTGTGAAAGCATTGTAAGCACTGAGATAACAACTTTTTTGTCTTTATGTGTAGAGGTACGAATCAACTTTGAAACTACTCATAATCATCTGGGAAGTTAACCTAAGGTGTTTCCATTAGGTTTGCAGTAGGTGTTTTGGTGTAAAATTGAAATGTATACTATTAGTATTGTCAAAGCATTGTAAGCACTGTGATAACAACTTTTTTGTCTTGATGTGTAAAGGCAGGAAACAACTTACAAACCACACAGAATCATGTGGGAAGTTAACCAAAGGTGTTTTCATTAGGTTTGCAGTCAGGACTTTTGAGTACAATTGAAATGTATACTACTTTTATATGAAATCATTGTAAGCACTGAGATAACAACTTTTTTGTCTTGATGTGTAAAAGCAGGAAACAACTTACAAACCACACAGAATCATGTGGGAAGTTAACTTAAAATGTTTCCATCAGGTTTGCACTCTGCACTTTGGTTGAAAATTGACATGTATAGCTCTTAATGTCAGAACATTGCATGCCCTAAGATAACAACTTTTTTGTCTTGATGTGTAGAGGCAGGAAACAACTTTCAAACCACACAGAATCATGTGGGAAGTTAACCAAAGGTGTTTTCATTAGGTTTGCAGTCAGGACTTTTGAGTACAATTGAAATGTATACTACTTTTATGTGAAAGCTTTGTAAGCACTGAGATATCAACTTTTTTGTCTTTATGCGTAGAGGCACGAAACAACTATGAAGCTACTCATAATCATGTGGGAAGTTAACCTAAGGTGTTTCCATTAGGTTTGCAGTAAGTGGTTTGGTGTAAAATTGAAATGTATACTATTAGTATTGTCAAAGCATTGTATGCACTGTGATAACAACTTTTTTGTCTTGATGTGTAAAGGCAGGAAACAACTTTCAAACCACACAGAATCATGTGGGAAGTTAACTTAAAATGTTTCCATCAGGTTTGCACTCTGCACTATTCTGGAATATTGAAATGTATACTACTTTAATGTCAGTACCTTGTATGCACTGAGAAATCCACTTTTTTGTCTTTATGAGCAGACCCATGAAACAACTTTCAGGCATCGAAGAATCATGTGGGAAGTTAACCTGAGGTGTTTCCATTAGGTTTGCAGTAAGTGCTTTGGTGCAAAATTGAAATGTATGCTATCAGTATTGTCAAAGCATTGTATGCACTTTGATAACAACCATTTTTTTGTCTTGATGTGTAAAGGCAGGAAACAACTTACAAACCACACAGAATCATGTGGGAAGTTAAGCAAAGGTGTTTTCATTAGGTTTCTAGTCAGGACTTATGAGTACAATTGAAATGTATAATACTTTTTTGTGAAAGCATTGTAAGCACTGAGATAACAACTTTTTTGTCTTTATGTGTAGAGGTACGAATCAACTTTGAAACTACTCATAATCATCTGGGAAGTTAACCTAAGGTGTTTCCATTAGGTTTGCAGTAGGTGTTTTGGTGTAAAATTGAAATGTATACTATTAGTATTGTCAAAGCATTGTATGCACTGTGATAACAACTTTTTTGTCTTGATGTGTAAAGGCAGGAAACAACTTACAAACCACACAGAATCATGTGGGAAGTTAACTTAAAATGTTTCCATCAGGTTTGCACTCTGCACTTTACTGGAATATTGAAATGCATACTACTATAATGTCAGTACATTGTATGCACTGAGAAATCCACTTTTTTGCCTTTATGTGTAGACCCATGAAACAACTTTCAGGCATGAAAGAATCATGTGGGAAGTTAACCAAAGGTGTTTTCATTCGGTTTGCAGTCAGGACTTTTGAGTACAATTGAAATGTAGACTACTTTTATGTGAAAGCATTGTAAGCACTGAGATATCAAGTTTTTTGTCTTTATGCGTAGAGGCACGAAACAACTATGAAGCTACTCATAATCATGTGGGAAGTTAACTTAAAATGTTTCCATCAGGTTTGCACTCTGCACTTTGGTTGAAAATTGACATGTATAGCTCTTAATGTCAGAACATTGTATGCCCTAAGATAACAACTTTTTTGTCTTGATGTGTAGAGGCATGAGGCAACTTTCAAGCTACTCATAATCATGTGGGAAGTTAACCTAAGGTGTTTCCATTAGGTTTGCAGTAAGTACTTCCGTGTAAAATTGAAATGTATACTATTAGCATTGTCAAAGCATTGTATGCACTGTGATAACAACTTTTTTGTCTTGATGTGTAAAGGCAGGAAACAACTTTCAAATCACACAGAATCATGTGGGAAGTTAACTTAAAATGTTTCCATCAGGTTTGCACTCTGCACTTTACTGGAATATTGAAATGCATACTACTATAATGTCAGTACATTGTATGCACTGAGAAATCCACTTTTTTGCCTTTATGTGTAGACCCATGAAACAACTTTCAGGCATGAAAGAATCATGTGGGAAGTTAACCAAAGGTGTTTTCATTCGGTTTGCAGTCAGGACTTTTGAGTACAATTGAAATGTAGACTACTTTTATGTGAAAGCATTGTAAGCACTGAGATATCAAGTTTTTTGTCTTTATGCGTAGAGGCACGAAACAACTATGAAGCTACTCATAATCATGTGGGAAGTTAACCTAAGGTGTTTCCATTAGGTTTGCAGTTAGTGGTTTGGTGTAAAATTGAAATGTATACTATTAGTATTGTCAAAGCATTGTATGCACTGTGATAACAACTTTTTTGTCTTGATGTGTAAAGGCAGGAAACAACTTTCAAACCACACAGAATCATGTGGGAAGTTAACTTAAAATGTTTCCATCAGGTTTGCACTCTGCACTATTCTGGAATATTGAAATGTATACTACTTTAATGTCAGTACCTTGTATGCACTGAGAAATCCACTTTTTTGTCTTTATGAGCAGACCCATGAAACAACTTTCAGGCATCGAAGAATCATGTGGGAAGTTAACCTGAGGTGTTTCCATTAGGTTTGCAGTAAGTGCTTTGGTGCAAAATTGAAATGTATGCTATCAGTATTGTCAAAGCATTGTATGCACTTTGATAACAACCATTTTTTTGTCTTGATGTGTAAAGGCAGGAAACAACTTACAAACCACACAGAATCATGTGGGAAGTTAAGCAAAGGTGTTTTCATTAGGTTTGTAGTCAGGACTTATGAGTACAATTGAAATGTATAATACTTTTTTGTGAAAGCATTGTAAGCACTGAGATAACAACTTTTTTGTCTTTATGTGTAGAGGTACGAATCAACTTTGAAACTACTCATAATCATCTGGGAAGTTAACCTAAGGTGTTTCCATTAGGTTTGCAGTAGGTGTTTTGGTGTAAAATTGAAATGTATACTATTAGTATTGTCAAAGCATTGTATGCACTGTGATAACAACTTTTTTGTCTTGATGTGTAAAGGCAGGAAACAACTTACAAACCACACAGAATCATGTGGGAAGTTAACCAAAGGTGTTTTCATTAGGTTTGCAGTCAGGACTTTTGAGTACAATTGAAATGTATACTACTTTTATATGAAATCATTGTAAGCACTGAGATAACAACTTTTTTGTCTTGATGTGTAAAAGCAGGAAACAACTTACAAACCACACAGAATCATGTGGGAAGTTAACTTAAAATGTTTCCATCAGGTTTGCACTCTGCACTTTGGTTGAAAATTGACATGTATAGCTCTTAATGTCAGAACATTGCATGCCCTAAGATAACAACTTTTTTGTCTTGATGTGTAGAGGCAGGAAACAACTTTCAAACCACACAGAATCATGTGGGAAGTTAACCAAAGGTGTTTTCATTAGGTTTGCAGTCAGGACTTTTGAGTACAATTGAAATGTATACTACTTTTATGTGAAAGCTTTGTAAGCACTGAGATATCAACTTTTTTGTCTTTATGCGTAGAGGCACGAAACAACTATGAAGCTACTCATAATCATGTGGGAAGTTAACCTAAGGTGTTTCCATTAGGTTTGCAGTAAGTGGTTTGGTGTAAAATTGAAATGTATACTATTAGTATTGTCAAAGCATTGTATGCACTGTGATAACAACTTTTTTGTCTTGATGTGTAAAGGCAGGAAACAACTTTCAAACCACACAGAATCATGTGGGAAGTTAACTTAAAATGTTTCCATCAGGTTTGCACTCTGCACTATTCTGGAATATTGAAATGTATACTACTTTAATGTCAGTACCTTGTATGCACTGAGAAATCCACTTTTTTGTCTTTATGAGCAGACCCATGAAACAACTTTCAGGCATCGAAGAATCATGTGGGAAGTTAACCTGAGGTGTTTCCATTAGGTTTGCAGTAAGTGCTTTGGTGCAAAATTGAAATGTATGCTATCAGTATTGTCAAAGCATTGTATGCACTTTGATAACAACCATTTTTTTGTCTTGATGTGTAAAGGCAGGAAACAACTTACAAACCACACAGAATCATGTGGGAAGTTAAGCAAAGGTGTTTTCATTAGGTTTCTAGTCAGGACTTATGAGTACAATTGAAATGTATAATACTTTTTTGTGAAAGCATTGTAAGCACTGAGATAACAACTTTTTTGTCTTTATGTGTAGAGGTACGAATCAACTTTGAAACTACTCATAATCATCTGGGAAGTTAACCTAAGGTGTTTCCATTAGGTTTGCAGTAGGTGTTTTGGTGTAAAATTGAAATGTATACTATTAGTATTGTCAAAGCATTGTATGCACTGTGATAACAACTTTTTTGTCTTGATGTGTAAAGGCAGGAAACAACTTACAAACCACACAGAATCATGTGGGAAGTTAACCAAAGGTGTTTTCATTAGGTTTGCAGTCAGGACTTTTGAGTACAATTGAAATGTATACTACTTTTATATGAAATCATTGTAAGCACTGAGATAACAACTTTTTTGTCTTGATGTGTAAAAGCAGGAAACAACTTACAAACCACAGAGAATCATGTGGGAAGTTAACTTAAAATGTTTCCATCAGGTTTGCACTCTGCACTTTGGTTGAAAATTGACATGTATAGCTCTTAATGTCAGAACATTGCATGCCCTAAGATAACAACTTTTTTGTCTTGATGTGTAGAGGCAGGAAACAACTTTCAAACCACACAGAATCATGTGGGAAGTTAACCAAAGGTGTTTTCATTAGGTTTGCAGTCAGGACTTTTGAGTACAATTGAAATGTATACTACTTTTATGTGAAAGCATTGTAAGCACTGAGATATCAACTTCTTTGTCTTTATGTGTAGAGGTACGAATCAACTTTGAAACTACTCATAATCATGTGGGAAGTTAACCTAAGGTGTTTCCATTAGGATTGCAGTAAGAGGGTTGGTGTAAAATTGAAATGTATGCTATCAGTATTGTCAAAGCATTGTATGCACTCTGATAATAACTTGTTTGTCTTGATGCGTAGAGGCATGAAACAACTTTCAAGCTACTCTTAATCATGTGGGAAGTTAAACAAAGGTGTTTTCATTAGGTTTGCAGTCAAGACTTTTGAGTAGAATTGAATTGTATACTACTTTTATGTGAAAGCATTGTAAGCACTGAGATAACAACTTTTTTGTCTTTATGTGTAGAGGCACGAAACAACATTGAAAATACTCATAATTATGTGGGAAGTTAACCTAAGGTGTTTCCATTAGGTTTGCAGTAAGTACTTCCGTGTAAAATTGAAATGTATACTATTAGCATTGTCAAAGCATTGTATGCACTGTGATAACAACTTTTTTGTCTTGATGTGTAAAGGCAGGAAACAACTTTCAAATCACACAGAATCATGTGGGAAGTTAACTTAAAATGTTTCCATCAGGTTTGCACTCTGCACTTTACTGGAATATTGAAATGCATACTACTATAATGTCAGTACATTGTATGCACTGAGAAATCCACTTTTTTGCCTTTATGTGTAGACCCATGAAACAACTTTCAGGCATGAAAGAATCATGTGGGAAGTTAACCAAAGGTGTTTTCATTCGGTTTGCAGTCAGGACTTTTGAGTACAATTGAAATGTAGACTACTTTTATGTGAAAGCATTGTAAGCACTGAGATATCAAGTTTTTTGTCTTTATGCGTAGAGGCACGAAACAACTATGAAGCTACTCATAATCATGTGGGAAGTTAACCTAAGGTGTTTCCATTAGGTTTGCAGTAAGTGGTTTGGTGTAAAATTGAAATGTATACTATTAGTATTGTCAAAGCATTGTAAGCACTGTGATAACAACTTTTTTGTCTTGATGTGTAAAGGCAGGAAACAACTTTCAAACCACACAGAATCATGTGGGAAGTTAACTTAAAATGTTTCCATCAGGTTTGCACTCTGCACTTTACTGGAATATTGAAATGTATACTACTTTAATGTCAGTACCTTGTATGCACTGAGAAATCCACTTTTTTGTCTTTATGAGCAGACCCATGAAACAACTTTCAGGCATCGAAGAATCATGTGGGAAGTTAACCTGAGGTGTTTCCATTAGGTTTGCAGTAAGTGCTTTGGTGCAAAATTGAAATGTATGCTATCAGTATTGTCAAAGCATTGTATGCACTTTGATAACAACTTTTTTGTCTTGATGTGTAAAGGCAGGAAACAACTTACAAACCACACAGAATCATGTGGGAAGTTAACCAAAGGTGTTTTCATTAGGTTTGCAGTCAGGACTTTTGAGTACAATTGAAATGTATACTACTTTTATATGAAATCATTGTAAGCACTGAGATAACAACTTTTTTGTCTTGATGTGTAAAAGCAGGAAACAACTTACAAACCACAGAGAATCATGTGGGAAGTTAACTTAAAATGTTTCCATCAGGTTTGCACTCTGCACTTTGGTTGAAAATTGACATGTATAGCTCTTAATGTCAGAACATTGTATGCCCTAAGATAACAACTTTTTTGTCTTGATGTGTAGAGGCATGAGGCAACTTTCAAGCTACTCATAATCATGTGGGAAGTTAACCTAAGGTGTTTCCATTAGGTTTGCAGTAAGTACTTTGGTGTAAAATTGAAACGTATGCTATCAGTATTGTCAAAGCATTGTATGCACTGTGGTAACAACTATTTTGTCTTGATGTGTAAAGGCAGGAAACAACTTACAAACCACACAGAATCATGTGGGAAGTTAACTTAAAATGTTTCCATCAGGTTTGCACTCTGCACTTTACTGGAATATTGAAATGCATACTACTATAATGTCAGTACATTGAATGCACTGAGAAATCCACTTTTTTGCCTTTATGTGTAGACCCATGAAACAACTTTCAGGCATGAAAGAATCATGTGGGAAGTTAACCAAAGGTGTTTTCATTCGGTTTGCAGTCAGGACTTTTGAGTACAATTGAAATGTAGACTACTTTTACGTGAAAGCATTGTAAGCACTGAGATATCAAGTTTTTTGTCTTTATGCGTAGAGGCACGAAACAACTATGAAGCTACTCATAATCATGTGGGAAGTTAACCTAAGGTGTTTCCATTAGGTTTGCAGTAAGTGGTTTGGTGTAAAATTGAAATGTATACTATTAGTATTGTCAAAGCATTGTATGCAATGTGATAACAACTTTTTTGTCTTGATGTGTAAAGGCAGGAAACAACTTTCAAACCACACAGAATCATGTGGGAAGTTAACTTAAAATGTTTCCATCAGGTTTGCACTCTGCACTTTACTTGAATATTGAAATGTATACTACTTTAATGTCAGTACCTTGTATGCACTGAGAAATCCACTTTTTTGTCTTTATGAGCAGACCCATGAAACAACTTTCAGGCATCAAAGAATCATGTGGGAAGTTAACCTAAGGTGTTTCCATCAGGTTTGCAGTAAGTACTTTGGTGTAAAATTGAAACGTATGCTATCAGTATTGTCAAAGCATTGTATGCACTGTGGTAACAACTTTTTTGTCTTGATGTGTAAAGGCAGGAAACAACTTACAAACCACACAGAAACATCTGGGAAGTTAATCAAAGGTGTTTTCATTAGGTTTGCAGTCAGGACTTTTGAGTACAATTGAAATGTATACTACTTTTATGTGAAAGCATTGTAAGCACTGAGATATCAACTTTTTTGTCTTTATGTGTAGAGGTACGAATCAACTTTGAAACTACTCATAATCATCTGGGAAGTTAACCTAAGGTGTTTCCATTAGGTTTGCAGTAGGTGCTTTGGTGTAAAATTGAAATGTATACTATTAGTATTGTCAAAGCATTGTATGCACTGTGATAACAACTTTTTTGTCTTGATGTGTAAAGGCAGGAAACAACTTACAAACCACACAGAATCATGTGGGAAGTTAACCAAAGGTGTTTTCATTAGGTTTGCAGTCAGGACTTTTGAGTACAATTGAAATGTATACTACTTTTATGTGAAATCATTGTAAGCACTGAGATAGCAACTTCTTTGTCTTGATGTGTAAAAGCAGGAAACAACTTACAAACCACACAGAATCATGTGGGAAGTTAACTTAAAATCTTTCCATCAGGTTTGCACTCTGCACTTTGGTTGAAAATTGACATGTATAGCACTTTAATGTCAGAACATTGTATGCCCTAAGATAACAACTTTTTTGTCTTGATGTGTAGAGGCATGAGGCAACTTTCAAGCTACTCATAATCATGTGGGAAGTTAACCTAAGGTGTTTCCATTAGGTTTGCAGTAAGTACTTTGTTGTAAAATTGAATTGTATACTATAAGTATTGTCAAAGCATTGTATGCACTGTGATAACAACTTTTTTGTCTTGATGTGTAAAGGCAGGAAACAACTTTCAAACCACACAGAATCATGTGGGAAGTTAACCAAAGGTGTTTTCATTAGGTTTGCAGTCAGGACTTTTGAGTACAATTGAAATGTATACTACTTTTATGTGAAAGCTTTGTAAGCACTGAGATATCAACTTTTTTGTCTTTATGCGTAGAGGCACGAAACAACTATGAAGCTACTCATAATCATGTGGGAAGTTAACCTAAGGTGTTTCCATTAGGTTTGCAGTAAGTACTTTGGTGTAAGATTGAAATCTATACTATTAGTATTGTCAAAGCATTGTATGCACTGTGATAACAACTTTTTTGTCTTGATGTGTAAAGGCAGGGAACAACTTTCAAACCACACAGAATCATGTGGGAAGTTAACTTAAAATGTTTCCATCAGGTTTGCACTCTGCACTATTCTGGAATATTGAAATGTATACTACTTTGATGTCAGTACCTTGTATGCACTGAGAAATCCACTTTTTTGTCTTTATGTGCAGACCCATGAAACAACTTTCAGGCATCTAAGAATCATGTGGGAAGTTAACCTGAGGTGTTTCCATTAGGATTGCAGTAAGAGGTTTGGTGTAAAATTGAAATGTATGCTATCAGTATTGTCAAAGCATTGTATGCACTCTGATAATAACTTGTTTGTCTTGATGCGTAGAGGCATGAAACAACTTTCAAGCTACTCTTAATCATGTGGGAAGTTAAACAAAGGTGTTTTCATTAGGTTTGCAGTCAAGACTTTTGAGTAGAATTGAATTGTATACTACTTTTATGTGAAAGCATTGTAAGCACTGAGATAACAACTTTTTTGTCTTTATGTGTAGAGGCACGAAACAACTTTGAAAATACTCATAATTATGTGGGAAGTTAACCTAAGGTGTTTCCATTAGGTTTGCAGTAAGTGCTTTAGTGTAAAATTGAAACGTATGCTATCAGTATTGTCAAAGCATTGTATGCACTGTGGTAACAACTATTTTGTCTTGATGTGTAAAGGCAGGAAACAACTTACAAACCACACAGAATCATGTGGGAAGTTAACTTAAAATGTTTCCATCAGGTTTGCACTCTGCACTTTACTGGAATATTGAAATGCATACTACTATAATGTCAGTACATTGTATGCACTGAGAAATCCACTTTTTTGCCTTTATGTGTAGACCCATGAAACAACTTTCAGGCATGAAAGAATCATGTGGGAAGTGAACCAAAGGTGTTTTCATTCGGTTTGCAGTCAGGACTTTTGAGTACAATTGAAATGTATACTACTTTTATGTGAAAGCATTGTAAGCACTGAGATATCAAGTTTTTTGTCTTTATGCGTAGAGGCACGAAACAACTATGAAGCTACTCATAATCATGTGGGAAGTTAACCTGAGGTGTTTCCATTAGGTTTGCAGTAAGTGGTTTGGTGTAAAATTGAAATGTATACTATTAGTATTGTCAAAGCATTGTATGCAATGTGATAACAACTTTTTTGTCTTGATGTGTAAAGGCAGGAAACAACTTTCAAACCACACAGAATCATGTGGGAAGTTAACTTAAAATGTTTCCATCAGGTTTGCACTCTGCACTATTCTGGAATATTGAAATGTATACTACTTTAATGTCAGTACCTTGTATGCACTGAGAAATCCACTTTTTTGTCTTTATGAGCAGACCCATGAAACAACTTTCAGGCATCGAAGAATCATGTGGGAAGTTAACCTGAGGTGTTTCCATTAGGTTTGCAGTAAGTGCTTTGGTGCAAAATTGAAATGTATGCTATCAGTATTGTCAAAGCATTGTATGCACTTTGATAACAACTTTTTTGTCTTGATGTGTAAAGGCAGGAAACAACTTACAAACCACACAGAATCATGTGGGAAGTTAACCAAAGGTGTTTTCATTAGGTTTGCAGTCAGGACTTTTGAGTACAATTGAAATGTATACTACTTTTATATGAAATCATTGTAAGCACTGAGATAACAACTTTTTTGTCTTGATGTGTAAAAGCAGGAAACAACTTACAAACCACAGAGAATCATGTGGGAAGTTAACTTAAAATGTTTCCATCAGGTTTGCACTCTGCACTTTGGTTGAAAATTGACATGTATAGCTCTTAATGTCAGAACATTGTATGCACTAAGATAACAACTTTTTTGTCTTGATGTGTAGAGGCATGAGGCAACTTTCAAGCTACTCATAATCATGTGGGAAGTTAACCTAAGGTGTTTCCATTAGGTTTGCAGTAAGTACTTCCGTGTAAAATTGAAATGTATACTATTAGCATTGTCAAAGCATTGTATGCACTGTGATAACAACTTTTTTGTCTTGATGTGTAAAGGCAGGAAACAACTTTCAAATCACACAGAATCATGTGGGAAGTTAACTTAAAATGTTTCCATCAGGTTTGCACTCTGCACTTTACTGGAATATTGAAATGCATACTACTATAATGTCAGTACATTGTATGCACTGAGAAATCCACTTTTTTGCCTTTATGTGTAGACCCATGAAACAACTTTCAGGCATGAAAGAATCATGTGGGAAGTGAACCAAAGGTGTTTTCATTCGGTTTGCAGTCAGGACTTTTGAGTACAATTGAAATGTAGACTACTTTTATGTGAAAGCATTGTAAGCACTGAGATATCAAGTTTTTTGTCTTTATGCGTAGAGGCACGAAACAACTATGAAGCTACTCATAAGCATGTGGGAAGTTAACCTAAGGTGTTTCCATTAGGTTTGCAGTAAGTGGTTTGGTGTAAAATTGAAATGTATACTATTAGTATTGTCAAAGCATTGTATGCAATGTCATAACAACTTTTCTGTCTTGATGTGTAAAGGCAGGAAACAACTTTCAAACCACACAGAATCATGTGGGAAGTTAACTTAAAATGTTTCCATCAGGTTTGCACTCTGCACTTTACTGGAATATTGAAATGTATACTACTATAATGTCAGTACATTGTATGCACTGAGAAATCCACTTTTTTGCCTTTATGTGTAGACCCATGAAACAACTTTCAGGCATGAAAGAATCATGTGGGAAGTTAACCAAAGGTGTTTTCATTCGGTTTGCAGTCAGGACTTTTGAGTACAATTGAAATGTAGACTACTTTTATGTGAAAGCATTGTAAGCACTGAGATATCAAGTTTTTTGTCTTTATGCGTAGAGGCACGAAACAACTATGAAGCTACTCATAATCATGTGGGAAGTTAACCTAAGTTGTTTCCATTAGGTTTGCAGTAAGTGGTTTGGTGTAAAATTGAAATGTATACTATTAGTATTGTCAAAGCATTGTATGCAATGTGATAACAACTTTTTTGTCTTGATGTGTAAAGGCAGGAAACAACTTTCAAACCACACAGAATCATGTGGGAAGTTAACTTAAAATGTTTCCATCAGGTTTGCACTCTGCACTTTACTGGAATATTGAAATGTATACTACTTTAATGTCAGTACCTTGTATGCACTGAGAAATCCACTTTTTTGTCTTTATGAGCAGACCCATGAAACAACTTTCAGGCATCGAAGAATCATGTGGGAAGTTAACCTGAGGTGTTTCCATTAGGTTTGCAGTAAGTGCTTTGGTGCAAAATTGAAATGTATGCTATCAGTATTGTCAAAGCATTGTATGCACTTTGATAACAACTTTTTTGTCTTGATGTGTAAAGGCAGGAAACAACTTACAAACCACACAGAATCATGTGGGAAGTTAACCAAAGGTGTTTTCATTAGGTTTGCAGTCAGGACTTTTGAGTACAATTGAAATGTATACTACTTTTATATGAAATCATTGTAAGCACTGAGATAACAACTTTTTTGTCTTGATGTGTAAAAGCAGGAAACAACTTACAAACCACAGAGAATCATGTGGGAAGTTAACTTAAAATGTTTCCATCAGGTTTGCACTCTGCACTTTGGTTGAAAATTGACATGTATAGCTCTTAATGTCAGAACATTGTATGCCCTAAGATAACAACTCTTTTGTCTTGATGTGTAGAGGCATGAGGCAACTTTCAAGCTACTCATAATCATGTGGGAAGTTAACCTAAGGTGTTTCCATTAGGTTTGCAGTAAGTACTTTGGTGTAAAATTGAAACGTATGCTATCAGTATTGTCAAAGCATTGTATGCACTGTGGTAACAACTATTTTGTCTTGATGTGTAAAGGCAGGAAACAACTTACAAACCACACAGAATCATGTGGGAAGTTAACTTAAAATGTTTCCATCAGGTTTGCACTCTGCACTTTACTGGAATATTGAAATGCATACTACTATAATGTCAGTACATTGTATGCACTGAGAAATCCACTTTTTTGCCTTTATGCGTAGACCCATGAAACAACTTTCAGGCATGAAAGAATCATGTGGGAAGTTAACCAAAGGTGTTTTCATTCGGTTTGCAGTCAGGACTTTTGAGTACAATTGAAATGTATACTACTTTTATGTGAAAGCATTGTAAGCACTGAGATATCAAGTTTTTTGTCTTTATGCGTAGAGGCACGAAACAACTATGAAGCTACTCATAATCATGTGGGAAGTTAACCTAAGGTGTTTCCATTAGGTTTGCAGTAGGTGCTTTGGTGTAAAATTGAAATGTATACTATTAGTATTGTCAAAGCATTGTATGCACTGTGATAACAACTTTTTTGTCTTGATGTGTAAAGGCAGGAAACAACTTACAAACCACACAGAATCATGTGGGAAGTTAACTTAAAATGTTTCCATCAGGTTTGCACTCTGCACTATTCTGGAATATTGAAATGTATACTACTTTGATGTCAGTACCTTGTATGCACTGAGAAATCTACTTTTTTGTCTTTATGTGCAGACCCATGAAACAACTTTCAGGCATCTAAGAATCATGTGGGAAGTTAACCTGAGGTGTTTCCATTAGGATTGCAGTAAGAGGTTTGGTGTAAAATTGAAATGTATGCTATCAGTATTGTCAAAGCATTGTATGCACTCTGATAATAACTTGTTTGTCTTGATGCGTAGAGGCATGAAACAACTTTCAAGCTACTCTTAATCATGTGGGAAGTTAAACAAAGGTGTTTTCATTAGGTTTGCAGTCAAGACTTTTGAGTAGAATTGAATTGTATACTACTTTTATGTGAAAGCATTGTAAGCACTGAGATAACAACTTTTTTGTCTTTATGTGTAGAGGCACGAAACAACTTTGAAAATACTCATAATTATGTGGGAAGTTAACCTAAGGTGTTTCCATTAGGTTTGCAGTAAGTGCTTTGGTGTAAAATTGAAACGTATGCTATCAGTATTGTCAAAGCATTGTATGCACTGTGGTAACAACTATTTTGTCTTGATGTGTAAAGGCAGGAAACAACTTACAAACCACACAGAATCATGTGGGAAGTTAACTTAAAATGTTTCCATCAGGTTTGCACTCTGCACTTTACTGGAATATTGAAATGCATACTACTATAATGTCAGTACATTGTATGCACTGAGAAATCCACTTTTTTGCCTTTATGTGTAGACCCATGAAACAACTTTCAGGCATGAAAGAATCATGTGGGAAGTGAACCAAAGGTGTTTTCATTCGGTTTGCAGTCAGGACTTTTGAGTACAATTGAAATGTATACTACTTTTATGTGAAAGCATTGTAAGCACTGAGATATCAAGTTTTTTGTCTTTATGCGTAGAGGCACGAAACAACTATGAAGCTACTCATAATCATGTGGGAAGTTAACCTAAGGTGTTTCCATTAGGTTTGCAGTAAGTGGTTTGGTGTAAAATTG
This sequence comes from Mobula birostris, assembly GCF_030028105.1. NCBI lineage: Eukaryota > Metazoa > Chordata > Chondrichthyes > Myliobatiformes > Myliobatidae > Mobula > Mobula birostris. Next base: position 26,773 of record NW_027278490.1, read on the forward strand.
AAATGTATACTATTAGTATTGTCAAAGCATTGTATGCAATGTGATAACAACTTTTTTGTCTTGATGTGTAAAGGCAGGAAACAACTTTCAAACCACACAGAATCATGTGGGAAGTTAACTTAAAATGTTTCCATCAGGTTTGCACTCTGCACTATTCTGGAATATTGAAATGTATACTACTTTAATGTCAGTACCTTGTATGCACTGAGAAATCCACTTTTTTGTCTTTATGAGCAGACCCATGAAACAACTTTCAGGCATCGAAGAATCATGTGGGAAGTTAACCTGAGGTGTTTCCATTAGGTTTGCAGTAAGTGCTTTGGTGCAAAATTGAAATGTATGCTATCAGTATTGTCAAAGCATTGTATGCACTTTGATAACAACTTTTTTGTCTTGATGTGTAAAGGCAGGAAACAACTTACAAACCACACAGAATCATGTGGGAAGTTAACCAAAGGTGTTTTCATTAGGTTTGCAGTCAGGACTTTTGAGTACAATTGAAATGTATACTACTTTTATATGAAATCATTGTAAGCACTGAGATAACAACTTTTTTGTCTTGATGTGTAAAAGCAGGAAACAACTTACAAACCACAGAGAATCATGTGGGAAGTTAACTTAAAATGTTTCCATCAGGTTTGCACTCTGCACTTTGGTTGAAAATTGACATGTATAGCTCTTAATGTCAGAACATTGTATGCCCTAAGATAACAACTTTTTTGTCTTGATGTGTAGAGGCATGAGGCAACTTTCAAGCTACTCATAATCATGTGGGAAGTTAACCTAAGGTGTTTCCATTAGGTTTGCAGTAAGTACTTCCGTGTAAAATTGAAATGTATACTATTAGCATTGTCAAAGCATTGTATGCACTGTGATAACAACTTTTTTGTCTTGATGTGTAAAGGCAGGAAACAACTTTCAAATCACACAGAATCATGTGGGAAGTTAACTTAAAATGTTTCCATCAGGTTTGCACTCTGCACTTTACTGGAATATTGAAATGCATACTACTATAATGTCAGTATATTGTATGCACTGAGAAATCCACTTTTTTGCCTTTATGTGTAGACCCATGAAACAACTTTCAGGCATGAAAGAATCATGTGGGAAGTGAACCAAAGGTGTTTTCATTCGGTTTGCAGTCAGGACTTTTGAGTACAATTGAAATGTAGACTACTTTTATGTGAAAGCATTGTAAGCACTGAGATATCAAGTTTTTTGTCTTTATGCGTAGAGGCACGAAACAACTATGAAGCTACTCATAAGCATGTGGGAAGTTAACCTAAGGTGTTTCCATTAGGTTTGCAGTAAGTGGTTTGGTGTAAAATTGAAATGTATACTATTAGTATTGTCAAAGCATTGTATGCAATGTGATAACAACTTTTTTGTCTTGATGTGTAAAGGCAGGAAACAACTTTCAAACCACACAGAATCATGTGGGAAGTTAACTTAAAATGTTTCCATCAGGTTTGCACTCTGCACTTTACTGGAATATTGAAATGTATACTACTTTAATGTCAGTACCTTGTATGCACTGAGAAATCCACATTTTTGTCTTTATGAGCAGACCCATGAAACAACTTTCAGGCATCAAAGAATCATGTGGGAAGTTAACCTAAGGTGTTTCCATCAGGTTTGCAGTAAGTACTTTGGTGTAAAATTGAAACGTATGCTATCAGTATTGTCAAAGCATTGTATGCACTGTGGTAACAACTATTTTGTCTTGATGTGTAAAGGCAGGAAACAACTTACAAACCACACAGAATCATGTGGGAAGTTAACTTAAAATGTTTCCATCAGGTTTGCACTCTGCACTTTACTGGAATATTGAAATGCATACTACTATAATGTCAGTACATTGTATGCACTGAGAAATCCACTTTTTTGCCTTTATGTGTAGACCCATGAAACAACTTTCAGGCATCTAAGAATCATGTGGGAAGTTAACCTGAGGTGTTTCCATTAGGATTGCAGTAAGAGGTTTGGTGTAAAATTGAAATGTATGCTATCAGTATTGTCAAAGCATTGTATGCACTCTGATAATAACTTGTTTGTCTTGATGCGTAGAGGCATGAAACAACTTTCAAGCTACTCTTAATCATGTGGGAAGTTAACCAAAGGTGTTTTCATTAGGTTTGCAGTCAAGACTATTGAGTAGAATTGAATTGTATACTACTTTTATGTGAAAGCATTGTAAGCACTGAGATAACAACTTTTTTGTCTTTATGTGTAGAGGCACGAAACAACTTTGAAAATACTCATAATTATGTGGGAAGTTAACCTAAGGTGTTTCCATTAGGTTTGCAGTAAGTGCTTTGGTGTAAAATTGAAACGTATGCTATCAGTATTGTCAAAGCATTGTATGCACTGTGGTAACAACTATTTTGACTTGATGTGTAAAGGCAGGAAACAACTTACATACCACACAGAATCATGTGGGAAGATAACTTAAAATGTTTCCATCAGGTTTGCACTCTGCACTTTACTGGAATATTGAAATGCATACTACTATAATGTCAGTACATTGTATGCACTGAGAAATCCACTTTTTTGCCTTTATGTGTAGACCCATGAAACAACTTTCAGGCATGAAAGAATCATGTGGGAAGTTAACCAAAGGTGTTTTCATTCGGTTTGCAGTCAGGACTTTTGAGTGCAATTGAAATGTATACTACTTTTATGTGAAAGCATTGTAAGCACTGAGATATCAAGTTTTTTGTCTTTATGCGTAGAGGCACGAAACAACTATGAAGCTACTCATAATCATGTGGGAAGTTAACCTAAGGTGTTTCCATTAGGTTTGCAGTAAGTGGTTTGGTGTAAAATTGAAATGTATACTATTAGTATTGTCAAAGCATTGTATGCAATGTGATAACAACTTTTTTGTCTTGATGTGTAAAGGCAGGAAACAACTTTCAAACCACACAGAATCATGTGGGAAGTTAACTTAAAATGTTTCCATCAGGTTTGCACTCTGCACTTTACTGGAATATTGAAATCTATACTACTTTAATGTCAGTACCTTGTATGCACTGAGAAATCCACTTTTTTGTCTTTATGAGCAGACCCATGAAACAACTTTCAGGCATCAAAGAATCATGTGGGAAGTTAACCTGAGGTGTTTCCATTAGGTTTGCAGTAAGTGCTTTGGTGCAAAATTGAAATGTATGCTATCAGTATTGTCAAAGCATTGTATGCACTTTGATAACAACTTTTTTGTCTTGATGTGTAAAGGCAGGAAACAACTTACAAACCACACAGAATCATGTGGGAAGTTAACCAAAGGTGTTTTCATTAGGTTTGCAGTCAGGACTTTTGAGTACAATTGAAACGTATGCTATCAGTATTGTCAAAGCATTGTATGCACTGTGGTAACAACTATTTTGTCTTGATGTGTAAAGGCAGGAAACAACTTACAAACCACACAGAATCATGTGGGAAGTTAACTTAAAATGTTTCCATCAGGTTTGCACTCTGCACTTTACTGGAATATTGAAATGCATACTACTATAATGTCAGTACATTGTATGCACTGAGAAATCCACTTTTTTGCCTTTATGTGTAGACCCATGAAACAACTTTCAGGCATGAAAGAATCATGTGGGAAGTTAACCAAAGGTGTTTGCATTCGGTTTGCAGTCAGGACTTTTGAGTACAATTGAAATGTATACTACTTTTATGTGAAAGCATTGTAAGCACTGAGATATCAAGTTTTTTGTCTTTATGCGTAGAGGCACGAAACAACTATGAAGCTACTCATAATCATGTGGGAAGTTAACCTAAGGTGTTTCCATTAGGTTTGCAGTAAGTGGTTTGGTGTAAAATTGAAATGTATACTATTAGTATTGTCAAAGCATTGTATGCAATGTGATAACAACTTTTTTGTCTTGATGTGTAAAGGCAGGAAACAACTTTCAAACCACACAGAATCATGTGGGAAGTTAACTTAAAATGTTTCCATCAGGTTTGCACTCTGCACTTTACTGGAATATTGAAATGTATACTACTTTAATGTCAGTACCTTGTATGCACTGAGAAATCCACTTTTTTGTCTTTATGAGCAGACCCATGAAACAACTTTCAGGCATCAAAGAATCATGTGGGAAGTTAACCTAAGGTGTTTCCATCAGGTTTGCAGTAAGTACTTTGGTGTAAAATTGAAACGTATGCTATCAGTATTGTCAAAGCATTGTATGCACTGTGGTAACAACTTTTTTGTCTTGATGTGTAAAGGCAGGAAACAACTTACAAACCACACAGAAACATCTGGGAAGTTAATCAAAGGTGTTTTCATTAGGTTTGCAGTCAGGACTTTTGAGTACAATTGAAATGTATACTACTTTTATGTGAAAGCATTGTAAGCACTGAGATATCAACTTTTTTGTCTTTATGTGTAGAGGTACGAATCAACTTTGAAACTACTCATAATCATCTGGGAAGTTAACCTAAGGTGTTTCCATTAGGTTTGCAGTAGGTGCTTTGGTGTAAAATTGAAATGTATACTATTAGTATTGTCAAAGCATTGTATGCACTGTGATAACAACTTTTTTGTCTTGATGTGTAAAGGCAGGAAACAACTTACAAACCACACAGAATCATGTGGGAAGTTAACCAAAGGTGTTTTCATTAGGTTTGCAGTCAGGACTTTTGAGTACAATTGAAATGTATACTACTTTTATGTGAAATCATTGTAAGCACTGAGATAGCAACTTCTTTGTCTTGATGTGTAAAAGCAGGAAACAACTTACAAACCACACAGAATCATGTGGGAAGTTAACTTAAAATCTTTCCATCAGGTTTGCACTCTGCACTTTGGTTGAAAATTGACATGTATAGCACTTTAATGTCAGAACATTGTATGCCCTAAGATAACAACTTTTTTGTCTTGATGTGTAGAGGCATGAGGCAACTTTCAAGCTACTCATAATCATGTGGGAAGTTAACCTAAGGTGTTTCCATTAGGTTTGCAGTAAGTACTTTGTTGTAAAATTGAATTGTATACTATAAGTATTGTCAAAGCATTGTATGCACTGTGATAACAACTTTTTTGTCTTGATGTGTAAAGGCAGGAAACAACTTTCAAACCACACAGAATCATGTGGGAAGTTAACCAAAGGTGTTTTCATTAGGTTTGCAGTTAGGACTTTTGAGTACAATTGAAATGTATACTACTTTTATGTGAAAGCTTTGTAAGCACTGAGATATCAACTTTTTTGTCTTTATGCGTAGAGGCACGAAACAACTATGAAGCTACTCATAATCATGTGGGAAGTTAACCTAAGGTGTTTCCATTAGGTTTGCAGTAAGTACTTTGGTGTAAAATTGAAATCTATACTATTAGTATTGTCAAAGCATTGTATGCACTGTGATAACAACTTTTTTGTCTTGATGTGTAAAGGCAGGGAACAACTTTCAAACCACACAGAATCATGTGGGAAGTTAACTTAAAATGTTTCCATCAGGTTTGCACTCTGCACTATTCTGGAATATTGAAATGTATACTACTTTGATGTCAGTACCTTGTATGCACTGAGAAATCCACTTTTTTGTCTTTATGTGCAGACCCATGAAACAACTTTCAGGCATCTAAGAATCATGTGGGAAGTTAACCTGAGGTGTTTCCATTAGGATTGCAGTAAGAGGTTTGGTGTAAAATTGAAATGTATGCTATCAGTATTGTCAAAGCATTGTATGCACTCTGATAATAACTTGTTTGTCTTGATGCGTAGAGGCATGAAACAACTTTCAAGCTACTCTTAATCATGTGGGAAGTTAAACAAAGGTGTTTTCATTAGGTTTGCAGTCAAGACTTTTGAGTAGAATTGAATTGTATACTACTTTTATGTGAAAGCATTGTAAGCACTGAGATAACAACTTTTTTGTCTTTATGTGTAGAGGCACGAAACAACTTTGAAAATACTCATAATTATGTGGGAAGTTAACCTAAGGTGTTTCCATTAGGTTTGCAGTAAGTGCTTTGGTGTAAAATTGAAACGTATGCTATCAGTATTGTCAAAGCATTGTATGCACTGTGGTAACAACTATTTTGTCTTGATGTGTAAAGGCAGGAAACAACTTACAAACCACACAGAATCATGTGGGAAGTTAACTTAAAATGTTTCCATCAGGTTTGCACTCTGCACTTTACTGGAATATTGAAATGCATACTACTATAATGTCAGTACATTGTATGCACTGAGAAATCCACTTTTTTGCCTTTATGTGTAGACCCATGAAACAACTTTCAGGCATGAAAGAATCATGTGGGAAGTGAACCAAAGGTGTTTTCATTCGGTTTGCAGTCAGGACTTTTGAGTACAATTGAAATGTATACTACTTTTATGTGAAAGCATTGTAAGCACTGAGATATCAAGTTTTTTGTCTTTATGCGTAGAGGCACGAAACAACTATGAAGCTACTCATAATCATGTGGGAAGTTAACCTGAGGTGTTTCCATTAGGTTTGCAGTAAGTGGTTTGGTGTAAAATTGAAATGTATACTATTAGTATTGTCAAAGCATTGTATGCAATGTGATAACAACTTTTTTGTCTTGATGTGTAAAGGCAGGAAACAACTTTCAAACCACACAGAATCATGTGGGAAGTTAACTTAAAATGTTTCCATCAGGTTTGCACTCTGCACTATTCTGGAATATTGAAATGTATACTACTTTAATGTCAGTACCTTGTATGCACTGAGAAATCCACTTTTTTGTCTTTATGAGCAGACCCATGAAACAACTTTCAGGCATCGAAGAATCATGTGGGAAGTTAACCTGAGGTGTTTCCATTAGGTTTGCAGTAAGTGCTTTGGTGCAAAATTGAAATGTATGCTATCAGTATTGTCAAAGCATTGTATGCACTTTGATAACAACTTTTTTGTCTTGATGTGTAAAGGCAGGAAACAACTTACAAACCACACAGAATCATGTGGGAAGTTAACCAAAGGTGTTTTCATTAGGTTTGCAGTCAGGACTTTTGAGTACAATTGAAATGTATACTACTTTTATATGAAATCATTGTAAGCACTGAGATAACAACTTTTTTGTCTTGATGTGTAAAAGCAGGAAACAACTTACAAACCACAGAGAATCATGTGGGAAGTTAACTTAAAATGTTTCCATCAGGTTTGCACTCTGCACTTTGGTTGAAAATTGACATGTATAGCTCTTAATGTCAGAACATTGTATGCACTAAGATAACAACTTTTTTGTCTTGATGTGTAGAGGCATGAGGCAACTTTCAAGCTACTCATAATCATGTGGGAAGTTAACCTAAGGTGTTTCCATTAGGTTTGCAGTAAGTACTTCCGTGTAAAATTGAAATGTATACTATTAGCATTGTCAAAGCATTGTATGCACTGTGATAACAACTTTTTTGTCTTGATGTGTAAAGGCAGGAAACAACTTTCAAATCACACAGAATCATGTGGGAAGTTAACTTAAAATGTTTCCATCAGGTTTGCACTCTGCACTTTACTGGAATATTGAAATGCATACTACTATAATGTCAGTACATTGTATGCACTGAGAAATCCACTTTTTTGCCTTTATGTGTAGACCCATGAAACAACTTTCAGGCATGAAAGAATCATGTGGGAAGTGAACCAAAGGTGTTTTCATTCGGTTTGCAGTCAGGACTTTTGAGTACAATTGAAATGTAGACTACTTTTATGTGAAAGCATTGTAAGCACTGAGATATCAAGTTTTTTGTCTTTATGCGTAGAGGCACGAAACAACTATGAAGCTACTCATAAGCATGTGGGAAGTTAACCTAAGGTGTTTCCATTAGGTTTGCAGTAAGTGGTTTGGTGTAAAATTGAAATGTATACTATTAGTATTGTCAAAGCATTGTATGCAATGTGATAACAACTTTTCTGTCTTGATGTGTAAAGGCAGGAAACAACTTTCAAACCACACAGAATCATGTGGGAAGTTAACTTAAAATGTTTCCATCAGGTTTGCACTCTGCACTTTACTGGAATATTGAAATGTATACTACTATAATGTCAGTACATTGTATGCACTGAGAAATCCACTTTTTTGCCTTTATGTGTAGACCCATGAAACAACTTTCAGGCATGAAAGAATCATGTGGGAAGTTAACCAAAGGTGTTTTCATTAGGTTTGCAGTCAGGACTTTTGAGTACAATTGAAATGTATACTACTTTTATGTGAAAGCATTGTAAGCACTGAGATATCAACTTTTTTGTCTTTATGTGTAGAGGTACGAATCAACTTTGAAACTACTCATAATCATCTGGGAAGTTAACCTAAGGTGTTTCCATTAGGTTTGCAGTAGGTGCTTTGGTGTAAAATTGAAATGTATACTATTAGTATTGTCAAAGCATTGTATGCACTGTGATAACAACTTTTTTGTCTTGATGTGTAAAGGCAGGAAACAACTTACAAACCACACAGAATCATGTGGGAAGTTAACCAAAGGTGTTTTCATTAGGTTTGCAGTCAGGACTTTTGAGTACAATTGAAATGTATACTACTTTTATGTGAAATCATTGTAAGCACTGAGATAGCAACTTCTTTGTCTTGATGTGTAAAAGCAGGAAACAACTTACAAACCACACAGAATCATGTGGGAAGTTAACTTAAAATCTTTCCATCAGGTTTGCACTCTGCACTTTGGTTGAAAATTGACATGTATAGCACTTTAATGTCAGAACATTGTATGCCCTAAGATAACAACTTTTTTGTCTTGATGTGTAGAGGCATGAGGCAACTTTCAAGCTACTCATAATCATGTGGGAAGTTAACCTAAGGTGTTTCCATTAGGTTTGCAGTAAGTACTTTGTTGTAAAATTGAATTGTATACTATAAGTATTGTCAAAGCATTGTATGCACTGTGATAACAACTTTTTTGTCTTGATGTGTAAAGGCAGGAAACAACTTTCAAACCACACAGAATCATGTGGGAAGTTAACCAAAGGTGTTTTCATTAGGTTTGCAGTCAGGACTTTTGAGTACAATTGAAATGTATACTACTTTTATGTGAAAGCTTTGTAAGCACTGAGATATCAACTTTTTTGTCTTTATGCGTAGAGGCACGAAACAACTATGAAGCTACTCATAATCATGTGGGAAGTTAACCTAAGGTGTTTCCATTAGGTTTGCAGTAAGTACTTTGGTGTAAAATTGAAATCTATACTATTAGTATTGTCAAAGCATTGTATGCACTGTGATAACAACTTTTTTGTCTTGATGTGTAAAGGCAGGGAACAACTTTCAAACCACACAGAATCATGTGGGAAGTTAACTTAAAATGTTTCCATCAGGTTTGCACTCTGCACTATTCTGGAATATTGAAATGTATACTACTTTGATGTCAGTACCTTGTATGCACTGAGAAATCCACTTTTTTGTCTTTATGTGCAGACCCATGAAACAACTTTCAGGCATCTAAGAATCATGTGGGAAGTTAACCTGAGGTGTTTCCATTAGGATTGCAGTAAGAGGTTTGGTGTAAAATTGAAATGTATGCTATCAGTATTGTCAAAGCATTGTATGCACTCTGATAATAACTTGTTTGTCTTGATGCGTAGAGGCATGAAACAACTTTCAAGCTACTCTTAATCATGTGGGAAGTTAAACAAAGGTGTTTTCATTAGGTTTGCAGTCAAGACTTTTGAGTAGAATTGAATTGTATACTACTTTTATGTGAAAGCATTGTAAGCACTGAGATAACAACTTTTTTGTCTTTATGTGTAGAGGCACGAAACAACTTTGAAAATACTCATAATTATGTGGGAAGTTAACCTAAGGTGTTTCCATTAGGTTTGCAGTAAGTGCTTTGGTGTAAAATTGAAACGTATGCTATCAGTATTGTCAAAGCATTGTATGCACTGTGGTAACAACTATTTTGTCTTGATGTGTAAAGGCAGGAAACAACTTACAAACCACACAGAATCATGTGGGAAGTTAACTTAAAATGTTTCCATCAGGTTTGCACTCTGCACTTTACTGGAATATTGAAATGCATACTACTATAATGTCAGTACATTGTATGCACTGAGAAATCCACTTTTTTGCCTTTATGTGTAGACCCATGAAACAACTTTCAGGCATGAAAGAATCATGTGGGAAGTGAACCAAAGGTGTTTTCATTCGGTTTGCAGTCAGGACTTTTGAGTACAATTGAAATGTATACTACTTTTATGTGAAAGCATTGTAAGCACTGAGATATCAAGTTTTTTGTCTTTATGCGTAGAGGCACGAAACAACTATGAAGCTACTCATAATCATGTGGGAAGTTAACCTGAGGTGTTTCCATTAGGTTTGCAGTAAGTGGTTTGGTGTAAAATTGAAATGTATACTATTAGTATTGTCAAAGCATTGTATGCAATGTGATAACAACTTTTTTGTCTTGATGTGTAAAGGCAGGAAACAACTTTCAAACCACACAGAATCATGTGGGAAGTTAACTTAAAATGTTTCCATCAGGTTTGCACTCTGCACTATTCTGGAATATTGAAATGTATACTACTTTAATGTCAGTACCTTGTATGCACTGAGAAATCCACTTTTTTGTCTTTATGAGCAGACCCATGAAACAACTTTCAGGCATCGAAGAATCATGTGGGAAGTTAACCTGAGGTGTTTCCATTAGGTTTGCAGTAAGTGCTTTGGTGCAAAATTGAAATGTATGCTATCAGTATTGTCAAAGCATTGTATGCACTTTGATAACAACTTTTTTGTCTTGATGTGTAAAGGCAGGAAACAACTTACAAACCACACAGAATCATGTGGGAAGTTAACCAAAGGTGTTTTCATTAGGTTTGCAGTCAGGACTTTTGAGTACAATTGAAATGTATACTACTTTTATATGAAATCATTGTAAGCACTGAGATAACAACTTTTTTGTCTTGATGTGTAAAAGCAGGAAACAACTTACAAACCACAGAGAATCATGTGGGAAGTTAACTTAAAATGTTTCCATCAGGTTTGCACTCTGCACTTTGGTTGAAAATTGACATGTATAGCTCTTAATGTCAGAACATTGTATGCACTAAGATAACAACTTTTTTGTCTTGATGTGTAGAGGCATGAGGCAACTTTCAAGCTACTCATAATCATGTGGGAAGTTAACCTAAGGTGTTTCCATTAGGTTTGCAGTAAGTACTTCCGTGTAAAATTGAAATGTATACTATTAGCATTGTCAAAGCATTGTATGCACTGTGATAACAACTTTTTTGTCTTGATGTGTAAAGGCAGGAAACAACTTTCAAATCACACAGAATCATGTGGGAAGTTAACTTAAAATGTTTCCATCAGGTTTGCACTCTGCACTTTACTGGAATATTGAAATGCATACTACTATAATGTCAGTACATTGTATGCACTGAGAAATCCACTTTTTTGCCTTTATGTGTAGACCCATGAAACAACTTTCAGGCATGAAAGAATCATGTGGGAAGTGAACCAAAGGTGTTTTCATTCGGTTTGCAGTCAGGACTTTTGAGTACAATTGAAATGTAGACTACTTTTATGTGAAAGCATTGTAAGCACTGAGATATCAAGTTTTTTGTCTTTATGCGTAGAGGCACAAAACAACTATGAAGCTACTCATAAGCATGTGGGAAGTTAACCTAAGGTGTTTCCATTAGGTTTGCAGTAAGTGGTTTGGTGTAAAATTGAAATGTATACTATTAGTATTGTCAAAGCATTGTATGCAATGTGATAACAACTTTTCTGTCTTGATGTGTAAAGGCAGGAAACAACTTTCAAACCACACAGAATCATGTGGGAAGTTAACTTAAAATGTTTCCATCAGGTTTGCACTCTGCACTTTACTGGAATATTGAAATGTATACTACTATAATGTCAGTACATTGTATGCACTGAGAAATCCACTTTTTTGCCTTTATGTGTAGACCCATGAAACAACTTTCAGGCATGAAAGAATCATGTGGGAAGTTAACCAAAGGTGTTTTCATTCGGTTTGCAGTCAGGACTTTTGAGTACAATTGAAATGTAGACTACTTTTATGTGAAAGCATTGTAAGCACTGAGATATCAAGTTTTTTGTCTTTATGCGTAGAGGCACGAAACAACTATGAAGCTACTCATAATCATGTGGGAAGTTAACCTAAGGTGTTTCCATTAGGTTTGCAGTAAGTGGTTTGGTGTAAAATTGAAATGTATACTATTAGTATTGTCAAAGCATTGTATGCACTGTGATAACAACTTTTTTGTCTTGATGTGTAAAGGCAGGAAACAACTTTCAAACCACACAGAATCATGTGGGAAGTTAACTTAAAATGTTTCCATCAGGTTTGCACTCTGCACTTTACTGGAATATTGAAATGTATACTACTTTAATGTCAGTACCTTGTATGCACTGAGAAATCCACTTTTTTGTCTTTATGAGCAGACCCATGAAACAACTTTCAGGCATCGAAGAATCATGTGGGAAGTTAACCTGAGGTGTTTCCATTAGGTTTGCAGTAAGTGCTTTGGTGCAAAATTGAAATGTATGCTATCAGTATTGTCAAAGCATTGTATGCACTTTGATAACAACTTTTTTGTCTTGATGTGTAAAGGCAGGAAACAACTTACAAACCACACAGAATCATGTGGGAAGTTAACCAAAGGTGTTTTCATTAGGTTTGCAGTCAGGACTTTTGAGTACAATTGAAATGTATACTACTTTTATATGAAATCATTGTAAGCACTGAGATAACAACTTTTTTGTCTTGATGTGTAAAAGCAGGAAACAACTTACAAACCACAGAGAATCATGTGGGAAGTTAACTTAAAATGTTTCCATCAGGTTTGCACTCTGCACTTTGGTTGAAAATTGACATGTATAGCTCTTAATGTCAGAACATTGTATGCCCTAAGATAACAACTCTTTTGTCTTGATGTGTAGAGGCATGAGGCAACTTTCAAGCTACTCATAATCATGTGGGAAGTTAACCTAAGGTGTTTCCATTAGGTTTGCAGTAAGTACTTTGGTGTAAAATTGAAACGTATGCTATCAGTATTGTCAAAGCATTGTATGCACTGTGGTAACAACTATTTTGTCTTGATGTGTAAAGGCAGGAAACAACTTACAAACCACACAGAATCATGTGGGAAGTTAACTTAAAATGTTTCCATCAGGTTTGCACTCTGCACTTTACTGGAATATTGAAATGCATACTACTATAATGTCAGTACATTGTATGCACTGAGAAATCCACTTTTTTGCCTTTATGCGTAGACCCATGAAACAACTTTCAGGCATGAAAGAATCATGTGGGAAGTTAACCAAAGGTGTTTTCATTCGGTTTGCAGTCAGGACTTTTGAGTACAATTGAAATGTATACTACTTTTATGTGAAAGCATTGTAAGCACTGAGATATCAAGTTTTTTGTCTTTATGCGTAGAGGCACGAAACAACTATGAAGCTACTCATAATCATGTGGGAAGTTAACCTAAGGTGTTTCCATTAGGTTTGCAGTAGGTGCTTTGGTGTAAAATTGAAATGTATACTATTAGTATTGTCAAAGCATTGTATGCACTGTGATAACAACTTTTTTGTCTTGATGTGTAAAGGCAGGAAACAACTTACAAACCACACAGAATCATGTGGGAAGTTAACTTAAAATGTTTCCATCAGGTTTGCACTCTGCACTATTCTGGAATATTGAAATGTATACTACTTTGATGTCAGTACCTTGTATGCACTGAGAAATCTACTTTTTTGTCTTTATGTGCAGACCCATGAAACAACTTTCAGGCATCTAAGAATCATGTGGGAAGTTAACCTGAGGTGTTTCCATTAGGATTGCAGTAAGAGGTTTGGTGTAAAATTGAAATGTATGCTATCAGTATTGTCAAAGCATTGTATGCACTCTGATAATAACTTGTTTGTCTTGATGCGTAGAGGCATGAAACAACTTTCAAGCTACTCTTAATCATGTGGGAAGTTAAACAAAGGTGTTTTCATTAGGTTTGCAGTCAAGACTTTTGAGTAGAATTGAATTGTATACTACTTTTATGTGAAAGCATTGTAAGCACTGAGATAACAACTTTTTTGTCTTTATGTGTAGAGGCACGAAACAACTTTGAAAATACTCATAATTATGTGGGAAGTTAACCTAAGGTGTTTCCATTAGGTTTGCAGTAAGTGCTTTGGTGTAAAATTGAAACGTATGCTATCAGTATTGTCAAAGCATTGTATGCACTGTGGTAACAACTATTTTGTCTTGATGTGTAAAGGCAGGAAACAACTTACAAACCACACAGAATCATGTGGGAAGTTAACTTAAAATGTTTCCATCAGGTTTGCACTCTGCACTTTACTGGAATATTGAAATGCATACTACTATAATGTCAGTACATTGTATGCACTGAGAAATCCACTTTTTTGCCTTTATGTGTAGACCCATGAAACAACTTTCAGGCATGAAAGAATCATGTGGGAAGTGAACCAAAGGTGTTTTCATTCGGTTTGCAGTCAGGACTTTTGAGTACAATTGAAATGTATACTACTTTTATGTGAAAGCATTGTAAGCACTGAGATATCAAGTTTTTTGTCTTTATGCGTAGAGGCACGAAACAACTATGAAGCTACTCATAATCATGTGGGAAGTTAACCTAAGGTGTTTCCATTAGGTTTGCAGTAAGTGGTTTGGTGTAAAATTGAAATGTATACTATTAGTATTGTCAAAGCATTGTATGCAATGTGATAACAACTTTTTTGTCTTGATGTGTAAAGGCAGGAAACAACTTTCAAACCACACAGAATCATGTGGGAAGTTAACTTAAAATGTTTCCATCAGGTTTGCACTCTGCACTATTCTGGAATATTGAAATGTATACTACTTTAATGTCAGTACCTTGTATGCACTGAGAAATCCACTTTTTTGTCTTTATGAGCAGACCCATGAAACAACTTTCAGGCATCGAAGAATCATGTGGGAAGTTAACCTGAGGTGTTTCCATTAGGTTTGCAGTAAGTGCTTTGGTGCAAAATTGAAATGTATGCTATCAGTATTGTCAAAGCATTGTATGCACTTTGATAACAACTTTTTTGTCTTGATGTGTAAAGGCAGGAAACAACTTACAAACCACACAGAATCATGTGGGAAGTTAACCAAAGGTGTTTTCATTAGGTTTGCAGTCAGGACTTTTGAGTACAATTGAAATGTATACTACTTTTATATGAAATCATTGTAAGCACTGAGATAACAACTTTTTTGTCTTGATGTGTAAAAGCAGGAAACAACTTACAAACCACAGAGAATCATGTGGGAAGTTAACTTAAAATGTTTCCATCAGGTTTGCACTCTGCACTTTGGTTGAAAATTGACATGTATAGCTCTTAATGTCAGAACATTGTATGCCCTAAGATAACAACTTTTTTGTCTTGATGTGTAGAGGCATGAGGCAACTTTCAAGCTACTCATAATCATGTGGGAAGTTAACCTAAGGTGTTTCCATTAGGTTTGCAGTAAGTACTTCCGTGTAAAATTGAAATGTATACTATTAGCATTGTCAAAGCATTGTATGCACTGTGATAACAACTTTTTTGTCTTGATGTGTAAAGGCAGGAAACAACTTTCAAATCACACAGAATCATGTGGGAAGTTAACTTAAAATGTTTCCATCAGGTTTGCACTCTGCACTTTACTGGAATATTGAAATGCATACTACTATAATGTCAGTATATTGTATGCACTGAGAAATCCACTTTTTTGCCTTTATGTGTAGACCCATGAAACAACTTTCAGGCATGAAAGAATCATGTGGGAAGTGAACCAAAGGTGTTTTCATTCGGTTTGCAGTCAGGACTTTTGAGTACAATTGAAATGTAGACTACTTTTATGTGAAAGCATTGTAAGCACTGAGATATCAAGTTTTTTGTCTTTATGCGTAGAGGCACGAAACAACTATGAAGCTACTCATAAGCATGTGGGAAGTTAACCTAAGGTGTTTCCATTAGGTTTGCAGTAAGTGGTTTGGTGTAAAATTGAAATGTATACTATTAGTATTGTCAAAGCATTGTATGCAATGTGATAACAACTTTTTTGTCTTGATGTGTAAAGGCAGGAAACAACTTTCAAACCACACAGAATCATGTGGGAAGTTAACTTAAAATGTTTCCATCAGGTTTGCACTCTGCACTTTACTGGAATATTGAAATGTATACTACTTTAATGTCAGTACCTTGTATGCACTGAGAAATCCACTTTTTTGTCTTTATGAGCAGACCCATGAAACAACTTTCAGGCATCAAAGAATCATGTGGGAAGTTAACCTAAGGTGTTTCCATCAGGTTTGCAGTAAGTACTTTGGTGTAAAATTGAAACGTATGCTATCAGTATTGTCAAAGCATTGTATGCACTGTGGTAACAACTATTTTGTCTTGATGTGTAAAGGCAGGAAACAACTTACAAACCACACAGAATCATGTGGGAAGTTAACTTAAAATGTTTCCATCAGGTTTGCACTCTGCACTTTACTGGAATATTGAAATGCATACTACTATAATGTCAGTACATTGTATGCACTGAGAAATCCACTTTTTTGCCTTTATGTGTAGACCCATGAAACAACTTTCAGGCATGAAAGAATCATGTGGGAAGTTAACCAAAGGTGTTTTCATTCGGTTTGCAGTCAGGACTTTTGAGTACAATTGAAATGTAGACTACTTTTATGTGAAAGCATTGTAAGCACTGAGATATCAAGTTTTTTGTCTTTATGCGTAGAGGCACGAAACAACTATGAAGCTACTCATAATCATGTGGGAAGTTAACCTAAGGTGTTTCCATTAGGTTTGCAGTAAGTGCTTTGGTGTAAAATTGAAATGTATACTATTAGCATTGTCAAAGCATTGTATGCACTGTGATAACAACTTTTTTGTCTTGATGTGTAAAGGCAGGGTACAACTTTCAAACCACACAGAATCATGTGGGAAGTTAACTTAAAATGTTTCCATCAGGTTTGCACTCTGCACTATTCTGGAATATTGAAATGTATACTACTTTAATGTCAGTACCTTGTATGCACTGAGAAATCCACTTTTTTGTCTTTATGTGCAGACCCATGAAACAACTTTCAGGCATCTAAGAATCATGTGGGAAGTTAACCTGAGGTGTTTCCATTAGGATTGCAGTAAGAGGTTTGGTGTAAAATTGAAATGTATGCTATCAGTATTGTCAAAGCATTGTATGCACTCTGATAATAACTTGTTTGTCTTGATGCGTAGAGGCATGAAACAACTTTCAAGCTACTCTTAATCATGTGGGAAGTTAACCAAAGGTGTTTTCATTAGGTTTGCAGTCAAGACTATTGAGTAGAATTGAATTGTATACTACTTTTATGTGAAAGCATTGTAAGCACTGAGATAACAACTTTTTTGTCTTTATGTGTAGAGGCACGAAACAACTTTGAAAATACTCATAATTATGTGGGAAGTTAACCTAAGGTGTTTCCATTAGGTTTGCAGTAAGTGCTTTGGTGTAAAATTGAAACGTATGCTATCAGTATTGTCAAAGCATTGTATGCACTGTGGTAACAACTATTTTGACTTGATGTGTAAAGGCAGGAAACAACTTACATACCACACAGAATCATGTGGGAAGATAACTTAAAATGTTTCCATCAGGTTTGCACTCTGCACTTTACTGGAATATTGAAATGCATACTACTATAATGTCAGTACATTGTATGCACTGAGAAATCCACTTTTTTGCCTTTATGTGTAGACCCATGAAACAACTTTCAGGCATGAAAGAATCATGTGGGAAGTTAACCAAAGGTGTTTTCATTCGGTTTGCAGTCAGGACTTTTGAGTGCAATTGAAATGTATACTACTTTTATGTGAAAGCATTGTAAGCACTGAGATATCAAGTTTTTTGTCTTTATGCGTAGAGGCACGAAACAACTATGAAGCTACTCATAATCATGTGGGAAGTTAACCTAAGGTGTTTCCATTAGGTTTGCAGTAAGTGGTTTGGTGTAAAATTGAAATGTATACTATTAGTATTGTCAAAGCATTGTATGCAATGTGATAACAACTTTTTTGTCTTGATGTGTAAAGGCAGGAAACAACTTTCAAACCACACAGAATCATGTGGGAAGTTAACTTAAAATGTTTCCATCAGGTTTGCACTCTGCACTTTACTGGAATATTGAAATGTATACTACTTTAATGTCAGTACCTTGTATGCACTGAGAAATCCACTTTTTTGTCTTTATGAGCAGACCCATGAAACAACTTTCAGGCATCAAAGAATCATGTGGGAAGTTAACCTGAGGTGTTTCCATTAGGTTTGCAGTAAGTGCTTTGGTGCAAAATTGAAATGTATGCTATCAGTATTGTCAAAGCATTGTATGCACTTTGATAACAACTTTTTTGTCTTGATGTGTAAAGGCAGGAAACAACTTACAAACCACACAGAATCATGTGGGAAGTTAACCAAAGGTGTTTTCATTAGGTTTGCAGTCAGGACTTTTGAGTACAATTGAAACGTATGCTATCAGTATTGTCAAAGCATTGTATGCACTGTGGTAACAACTATATTGTCTTGATGTGTAAAGGCAGGAAACAACTTACAAACCACACAGAATCATGTGGGAAGTTAACTTAAAATGTTTCCATCAGGTTTGCACTCTGCACTTTACTGGAATATTGAAATGCATACTACTATAATGTCAGTACATTGTATGCACTGAGAAATCCACTTTTTTGCCTTTATGTGTAGACCCATGAAACAACTTTCAGGCATGAAAGAATCATGTGGGAAGTTAACCAAAGGTGTTTTCATTCGGTTTGCAGTCAGGACTTTTGAGTACAATTGAAATGTATACTACTTTTATGTGAAAGCATTGTAAGCACTGAGATATCAAGTTTTTTGTCTTTATGCGTAGAGGCACGAAACAACTATGAAGCTACTCATAATCATGTGGGAAGTTAACCTAAGGTGTTTCCATTAGGTTTGCAGTAGGTGCTTTGGTGTAAAATTGAAATGTATACTATTAGTATTGTCAAAGCATTGTATGCACTGTGATAACAACTTTTTTGTCTTGATGTGTAAAGGCAGGAAACAACTTACAAACCACACAGAATCATGTGGGAAGTTAACCAAAGGTGTTTTCATTAGGTTTGCAGTCAGGACTTTTGAGTACAATTGAAATGTATACTACTTTTATGTGAAATCATTGTAAGCACTGAGATAGCAACTTCTTTGTCTTGATGTGTAAAAGCAGGAAACAACTTACAAACCACACAGAATCATGTGGGAAGTTAACTTAAAATGTTTCCATCAGGTTTGCACTCTGCACTTTGGTTGAAAATTGACATGTATAGCACTTTAATGTCAGAACATTGTATGCCCTAAGATAACAACTTTTTTGTCTTGATGTGTAGAGGCATGAGGCAACTTTCAAGCTACTCATAATCATGTGGGAAGTTAACCTAAGGTGTTTCCATTAGGTTTGCAGTAAGTACTTTGGTGTAAAATTGAATTGTATACTATAAGTATTGTCAAAGCATTGTATGCACTGTGATAACAACTTTTTTGTCTTGATGTGTAAAGGCAGGAAACAACTTTCAAACCACACAGAATCATGTGGGAAGTTAACCAAAGGTGTTTTCATTAGGTTTGCAGTCAGGACTTTTGAGTACAATTGAAATGTATACTACTTTTATGTGAAAGCTTTGTAAGCACTGAGATATCAACTTTTTTGTCTTTATGCGTAGAGGCACGAAACAACTATGAAGCTACTCATAATCATGTGGGAAGTTAACCTAAGGTGTTTCCATTAGGTTTGCAGTAAGTACTTTGGTGTAAAATTGAAATCTATACTATTAGTATTGTCAAAGCATTGTATGCACTGTGATAACAACTTTTTTGTCTTGATGTGTAAAGGCAGGGAACAACTTTCAAACCACACAGAATCATGTGGGAAGTTAACTTAAAATGTTTCCATCAGGTTTGCACTCTGCACTATTCTGGAATATTGAAATGTATACTACTTTAATGTCAGTACCTTGTATGCACTGAGAAATCCACTTTTTTGTCTTTATGTGCAGACCCATGAAACAACTTTCAGGCATCTAAGAATCATGTGGGAAGTTAACCTGAGGTGTTTCCATTAGGATTGCAGTAAGAGGTTTGGTGTAAAATTGAAATGTATGCTATCAGTATTGTCAAAGCATTGTATGCACTCTGATAATAACTTGTTTGTCTTGATGCGTAGAGGCATGAAACAACTTTCAAGCTACTCTTAATCATGTGGGAAGTTAAACAAAGGTGTTTTCATTAGGTTTGCAGTCAAGACTTTTGAGTAGAATTGAATTGTATACTACTTTTATGTGAAAGCATTGTAAGCACTGAGATAACAACTTTTTTGTCTTTATGTGTAGAGGCACGAAACAACTTTGAAAATACTCATAATTATGTGGGAAGTTAACCTAAGGTGTTTCCATTAGGTTTGCAGTAAGTGCTTTGGTGTAAAATTGAAACGTATGCTATCAGTATTGTCAAAGCATTGTATGCACTGTGGTAACAACTATTTTGTCTTGATGTGTAAAGGCAGGAAACAACTTACAAACCACACAGAATCATGTGGGAAGTTAACTTAAAATGTTTCCATCAGGTTTGCACTCTGCACTTTACTGGAATATTGAAATGCATACTACTATAATGTCAGTACATTGTATGCACTGAGAAATCCACTTTTTTGCCTTTATGTGTAGACCCATGAAACAACTTTCAGGCATGAAAGAATCATGTGGGAAGTGAACCAAAGGTGTTTTCATTCGGTTTGCAGTCAGGACTTTTGAGTACAATTGAAATGTATACTACTTTTATGTGAAAGCATTGTAAGCACTGAGATATCAAGTTTTTTGTCTTTATGCGTAGAGGCACGAAACAACTATGAAGCTACTCATAATCATGTGGGAAGTTAACCTAAGGTGTTTCCATTAGGTTTGCAGTAAGTGGTTTGGTGTAAAATTGAAATGTATACTATTAGTATTGTCAAAGCATTGTATGCAATGTGATAACAACTTTTTTGTCTTGATGTGTAAAGGCAGGAAACAACTTTCAAACCACACAGAATCATGTGGGAAGTTAACTTAAAATGTTTCCATCAGGTTTGCACTCTGCACTATTCTGGAATATTGAAATGTATACTACTTTAATGTCAGTACCTTGTATGCACTGAGAAATCCACTTTTTTGTCTTTATGAGCAGACCCATGAAACAACTTTCAGGCATCGAAGAATCATGTGGGAAGTTAACCTGAGGTGTTTCCATTAGGTTTGCAGTAAGTGCTTTGGTGCAAAATTGAAATGTATGCTATCAGTATTGTCAAAGCATTGTATGCACTTTGATAACAACTTTTTTGTCTTGATGTGTAAAGGCAGGAAACAACTTACAAACCACACAGAATCATGTGGGAAGTTAACCAAAGGTGTTTTCATTAGGTTTGCAGTCAGGACTTTTGAGTACAATTGAAATGTATACTACTTTTATATGAAATCATTGTAAGCACTGAGATAACAACTTTTTTGTCTTGATGTGTAAAAGCAGGAAACAACTTACAAACCACAGAGAATCATGTGGGAAGTTAACTTAAAATGTTTCCATCAGGTTTGCACTCTGCACTTTGGTTGAAAATTGACATGTATAGCTCTTAATGTCAGAACATTGTATGCCCTACGATAACAACTTTTTTGTCTTGATGTGTAGAGGCATGAGGCAACTTTCAAGCTACTCATAATCATGTGGGAAGTTAACCTAAGGTGTTTCCATTAGGTTTGCAGTAAGAGGTTTGGTGTAAAATTGAAATGTATGCTATCAGTATTGTCAAAGCATTGTATGCACTCTGATATTAACTTGTTTGTCTTGATGCGTAGAGGCATGAAACAACTTTCAAGCTACTCTTAATCATGTGGGAAGTTAACCAAAGGTGTTTTCATTAGGTTTGCAGTCAAGACTTTTGAGTAGAATTGAATTGTATACTACTTTTATGTGAAAGCATTGTAAGCACTGAGATAACAACTTTTTTGTCTTTATGTGTAGAGGCACGAAACAACTTTGAAAATACTCATAATTATGTGGGAAGTTAACTTAAAATGTTTCCATCAGGTTTGCACTCTGCACTTTACTGGAATATTGAAATGCATACTACTATAATGTCAGTACATTGTATGCACTGAGAAATCCACTTTTTTGCCTTTATGTGTAGACCCATGAAACAACTTTCAGGCATGAAAGAATCATGTGGGAAGTTAACCAAAGGTGTTTTCATTCGGTTTGCAGTCAGGACTTTTGAGTGCAATTGAAATGTAGACTACTTTTATGTGAAAGCATTGTAAGCACTGAGATATCAAGTTTTTTGTCTTTATGCGTAGAGGCACGAAACAACTATGAAGCTACTCATAATCATGTGGGAAGTTAACCTAAGGTGTTTCCATTAGGTTTGCAGTAAGTGGTTTGGTGTAAAATTGAAATGCATACTATTAGTATTGTCAAAGCATTGTATGCAATGTGATAACAACTTTTTTGTCTTGATGTGTAAAGGCAGGAAACAACTTTCAAACCACACAGAATCATGTGGGAAGTTAACTTAAAATGTTTCCATCAGGTTTGCACTCTGCACTTTACTGGAATATAGAAATGTATACTACTTTAATGTCAGTACCTTGTATGCACTGAGAAATCCACTTTTTTGTCTTTATGAGCAGACCCATGAAACAACTTTCAGGCATCAAAGAATCATGTGGGAAGTTAACCTAAGGTGTTTCCATCAGGTTTGCAGTAAGTACTTTGGTGTAAAATTGAAACGTATGCTATCAGTATTGTCAAAACATTGTATGCACTGTGGTAACAACTATTTTGTCTTGATGTGTAAAGGCAGGAAACAACTTACAAACCACACAGAATCATGTGGGAAGTTAACTTAAAATGTTTCCATCAGGTTTGCACTCTGCACTTTACTGGAATATTGAAATGCATACTACTATAATGTCAGTACATTGTATGCACTGAGAAATCCACTTTTTTGCCTTTATGTGTAGACCCATGAAACAACTTTCAGGCATGAAAGAATCATGTGGGAAGTTAACCAAAGGTGTTTTCATTCGGTTTGCAGTCAGGACTTTTGAGTACAATTGAAATGTAGACTACTTTTATGTGAAAGCATTGTAAGCACTGAGATATCAAGTTTTTTGTCTTTATGCGTAGAGGCACGAAACAACTATGAAGCTACTCATAATCATGTGGGAAGTTAACCTAAGGTGTTTCCATTAGGTTTGCAGTAAGTGGTTTGGTGTAAAATTGAAATGTATACTATTAGTATTGTCAAAGCATTGTATGCAATGTGATAACAACTTTTTTGTCTTGATGTGTAAAGGCAGGAAACAACTTTCAAACCACACAGAATCATGTGGGAAGTTAACTTAAAATGTTTCCATCAGGTTTGCACTCTGCACTTTACTGGAATATTGAAATGTATACTACTTTAATGTCAGTACCTTGTATGCACTGAGAAATCCACTTTTTTGTCTTTATGAGCAGACCCATGAAACAACTTTCAGGCATCGAAGAATCATGTGGGAAGTTAACCTGAGGTGTTTCCATTAGGTTTGCAGTAAGTGCTTTGGTGCAAAATTGAAATGTATGCTATCAGTATTGTCAAAGCATTGTATGCACTTTGATAACAACTTTTTTGTCTTGATGTGTAAAGGCAGGAAACAACTTACAAACCACACAGAATCATGTGGGAAGTTAACCAAAGGTGTTTTCATTAGGTTTGCAGTCAGGACTTTTGAGTACAATTGAAATGTATACTACTTTTATATGAAATCATTGTAAGCACTGAGATAACAACTTTTTTGTCTTGATGTGTAAAAGCAGGAAACAACTTACAAACCACAGAGAATCATGTGGGAAGTTAACTTAAAATGTTTCCATCAGGTTTGCACTCTGCACTTTGGTTGAAAATTGACATGTATAGCTCTTAATGTCAGAACATTGTATGCCCTAAGATAACAACTCTTTTGTCTTGATGTGTAGAGGCATGAGGCAACTTTCAAGCTACTCATAATCATGTGGGAAGTTAACCTAAGGTGTTTCCATTAGGTTTGCAGTAAGTACTTTGGTGTAAAATTGAAACGTATGCTATCAGTATTGTCAAAGCATTGTATGCACTGTGGTAACAACTATTTTGTCTTGATGTGTAAAGGCAGGAAACAACTTACAAACCACACAGAATCATGTGGGAAGTTAACTTAAAATGTTTCCATCAGGTTTGCACTCTGCACTTTACTGGAATATTGAAATGCATACTACTATAATGTCAGTACATTGTATGCACTGAGAAATCCACTTTTTTGCCTTTATGTGTAGACCCATGAAACAACTTTCAGGCATGAAAGAATCATGTGGGAAGTTAACCAAAGGTGTTTTCATTCGGTTTGCAGTCAGGACTTTTGAGTACAATTGAAATGTATACTACTTTTATGTGAAAGCATTGTAAGCACTGAGATATCAAGTTTTTTGTCTTTATGCGTAGAGGCACGAAACAACTATGAAGCTACTCATAATCATGTGGGAAGTTAACCTAAGGTGTTTCCATTAGGTTTGCAGTAGGTGCTTTGGTGTAAAATTGAAATGTATACTATTAGTATTGTCAAAGCATTGTATGCACTGTGATAACAACTTTTTTGTCTTGATGTGTAAAGGCAGGAAACAACTTACAAACCACACAGAATCATGTGGGAAGTTAACCAAAGGTGTTTTCATTAGGTTTGCAGTCAGGACTTTTGAGTACAATTGAAATGTATACTACTTTTATGTGAAATCATTGTAAGCACTGAGATAGCAACTTCTTTGTCTTGATGTGTAAAAGCAGGAAACAACTTACAAACCACACAGAATCATGTGGGAAGTTAACTTAAAATGTTTCCATCAGGTTTGCACTCTGCACTTTGGTTGAAAATTGACATGTATAGCACTTTAATGTCAGAACATTGTATGCCCTAAGATAACAACTTTTTTGTCTTGATGTGTAGAGGCATGAGGCAACTTTCAAGCTACTCATAATCATGTGGGAAGTTAACCTAAGGTGTTTCCATTAGGTTTGCAGTAAGTACTTTGGTGTAAAATTGAATTGTATACTATAAGTATTGTCAAAGCATTGTATGCACTGTGATAACAACTTTTTTGTCTTGATGTGTAAAGGCAGGAAACAACTTTCAAACCACACAGAATCATGTGGGAAGTTAACCAAAGGTGTTTTCATTAGGTTTGCAGTCAGGACTTTTGAGTACAATTGAAATGTATACTACTTTTATGTGAAAGCTTTGTAAGCACTGAGATATCAACTTTTTTGTCTTTATGCGTAGAGGCACGAAACAACTATGAAGCTACTCATAATCATGTGGGAAGTTAACCTAAGGTGTTTCCATTAGGTTTGCAGTAAGTACTTTGGTGTAAAATTGAAATCTATACTATTAGTATTGTCAAAGCATTGTATGCACTGTGATAACAACTTTTTTGTCTTGATGTGTAAAGGCAGGGAACAACTTTCAAACCACACAGAATCATGTGGGAAGTTAACTTAAAATGTTTCCATCAGGTTTGCACTCTGCACTATTCTGGAATATTGAAATGTATACTACTTTAATGTCAGTACCTTGTATGCACTGAGAAATCCACTTTTTTGTCTTTATGTGCAGACCCATGAAACAACTTTCAGGCATCTAAGAATCATGTGGGAAGTTAACCTGAGGTGTTTCCATTAGGATTGCAGTAAGAGGTTTGGTGTAAAATTGAAATGTATGCTATCAGTATTGTCAAAGCATTGTATGCACTCTGATAATAACTTGTTTGTCTTGATGCGTAGAGGCATGAAACAACTTTCAAGCTACTCTTAATCATGTGGGAAGTTAAACAAAGGTGTTTTCATTAGGTTTGCAGTCAAGACTTTTGAGTAGAATTGAATTGTATACTACTTTTATGTGAAAGCATTGTAAGCACTGAGATAACAACTTTTTTGTCTTTATGTGTAGAGGCACGAAACAACTTTGAAAATACTCATAATTATGTGGGAAGTTAACCTAAGGTGTTTCCATTAGGTTTGCAGTAAGTGCTTTGGTGTAAAATTGAAACGTATGCTATCAGTATTGTCAAAGCATTGTATGCACTGTGGTAACAACTATTTTGTCTTGATGTGTAAAGGCAGGAAACAACTTACAAACCACACAGAATCATGTGGGAAGTTAACTTAAAATGTTTCCATCAGGTTTGCACTCTGCACTTTACTGGAATATTGAAATGCATACTACTATAATGTCAGTACATTGTATGCACTGAGAAATCCACTTTTTTGCCTTTATGTGTAGACCCATGAAACAACTTTCAGGCATGAAAGAATCATGTGGGAAGTGAACCAAAGGTGTTTTCATTCGGTTTGCAGTCAGGACTTTTGAGTACAATTGAAATGTATACTACTTTTATGTGAAAGCATTGTAAGCACTGAGATATCAAGTTTTTTGTCTTTATGCGTAGAGGCACGAAACAACTATGAAGCTACTCATAATCATGTGGGAAGTTAACCTAAGGTGTTTCCATTAGGTTTGCAGTAAGTGGTTTGGTGTAAAATTGAAATGTATACTATTAGTATTGTCAAAGCATTGTATGCAATGTGATAACAACTTTTTTGTCTTGATGTGTAAAGGCAGGAAACAACTTTCAAACCACACAGAATCATGTGGGAAGTTAACTTAAAATGTTTCCATCAGGTTTGCACTCTGCACTATTCTGGAATATTGAAATGTATACTACTTTAATGTCAGTACCTTGTATGCACTGAGAAATCCACTTTTTTGTCTTTATGAGCAGACCCATGAAACAACTTTCAGGCATCGAAGAATCATGTGGGAAGTTAACCTGAGGTGTTTCCATTAGGTTTGCAGTAAGTGCTTTGGTGCAAAATTGAAATGTATGCTATCAGTATTGTCAAAGCATTGTATGCACTTTGATAACAACTTTTTTGTCTTGATGTGTAAAGGCAGGAAACAACTTACAAACCACACAGAATCATGTGGGAAGTTAACCAAAGGTGTTTTCATTAGGTTTGCAGTCAGGACTTTTGAGTACAATTGAAATGTATACTACTTTTATATGAAATCATTGTAAGCACTGAGATAACAACTTTTTTGTCTTGATGTGTAAAAGCAGGAAACAACTTACAAACCACAGAGAGTCATGTGGGAAGTTAACTTAAAATGTTTCCATCAGGTTTGCACTCTGCACTTTGGTTGAAAATTGACATGTATAGCTCTTAATGTCAGAACATTGTATGCCCTAAGATAACAACTTTTTTGTCTTGATGTGTAGAGGCATGAGGCAACTTTCAAGCTACTCATAATCATGTGGGAAGTTAACCTAAGGTGTTTCCATTAGGTTTGCAGTAAGTACTTCCGTGTAAAATTGAAATGTATACTATTAGCATTGTCAAAGCATTGTATGCACTGTGATAACAACTTTTTTGTCTTGATGTGTAAAGGCAGGAAACAACTTTCAAATCACACAGAATCATGTGGGAAGTTAACTTAAAATGTTTCCATCAGGTTTGCACTCTGCACTTTACTGGAATATTGAAATGCATACTACTATAATGTCAGTACATTGTATGCACTGAGAAATCCACTTTTTTGCCTTTATGTGTAGACCCATGAAACAACTTTCAGGCATGAAAGAATCATGTGGGAAGTGAACCAAAGGTGTTTTCATTCGGTTTGCAGTCAGGACTTTTGAGTACAATTGAAATGTAGACTACTTTTATGTGAAAGCATTGTAAGCACTGAGATATCAAGTTTTTTGTCTTTATGCGTAGAGGCACGAAACAACTATGAAGCTACTCATAAGCATGTGGGAAGTTAACCTAAGGTGTTTCCATTAGGTTTGCAGTAAGTGGTTTGGTGTAAAATTGAAATGTATACTATTAGTATTGTCAAAGCATTGTATGCAATGTGATAACAACTTTTTTGTCTTGAGTGTAAAGGCAGGAAACAACTTTCAAACCACACAGAATCATGTGGGAAGTTAACTTAAAATGTTTCCATCAGGTTTGCACTCTGCACTTTACTGGAATATTGAAATGTATACTACTTTAATGTCAGTACCTTGTATGCACTGAGAAATCCACTTTTTTGTCTTTATGAGCAGACCCATGAAACAACTTTCAGGCATCAAAGAATCATGTGGGAAGTTAACCTAAGGTGTTTCCATCAGGTTTGCAGTAAGTACTTTGGTGTAAAATTGAAACGTATGCTATCAGTATTGTCAAAGCATTGTATGCACTCTGATAATAACTTGTTTGTCTTGATGCGTAGAGGCATGAAACAACTTTCAAGCTACTCTTAATCATGTGGGAAGTTAACCAAAGGTGTTTTCATTAGGTTTGCAGTCAGGACTTTTGAGTAGAATTGAATTGTATACTACTTTTATGTGAAAGCATTGTAAGCACTGAGATAACAACTTTTTTGTCTTTATGTGTAGAGGCACGAAACAACTTTGAAAATACTCATAATTATGTGGGAAGTTAACCTAAGGTGTTTCCATTAGGTTTGCAGTAAGTGCTTTGGTGTAAAATTGAAACGTATGCTATCAGTATTGTCAAAGCATTGTATGCACTGTGGTAACAACTATTTTGACTTGATGTGTAAAGGCAGGAAACAACTTACATACCACACAGAATCATGTGGGAAGTTAACTTAAAATGTTTCCATCAGGTTTGCACTCTGCACTTTACTGGAATATTGAAATGCATACTACTATAATGTCAGTACATTGTATGCACTGAGAAATCCACTTTTTTGCCTTTATGTGTAGACCCATGAAACAACTTTCAGGCATGAAAGAATCATGTGGGAAGTTAACCAAAGGTGTTTTCATTCGGTTTGCAGTCAGGACTTTTGAGTGCAATTGAAATGTATACTACTTTTATGTGAAAGCATTGTAAGCACTGAGATATCAAGTTTTTTGTCTTTATGCGTAGAGGCACGAAACAACTATGAAGCTACTCATAATCATGTGAGAAGTTAACCTAAGGTGTTTCCATTAGGTTTGCAGTAAGTGGTTTGGTGTAAAATTGAAATGTATACTATTAGTATTGTCAAAGCATTGTATGCAATGTGATAACAACTTTTTTGTCTTGATGTGTAAAGGCAGGAAACAACTTTCAAACCACACAGAATCATGTGGGAAGTTAACTTAAAATGTTTCCATCAGGTTTGCACTCTGCACTTTACTGGAATATTGAAATGTATACTACTTTAATGTCAGTACCTTGTATGCGCTGAGAAATCCACTTTTTTGTCTTTATGAGCAGACCCATGAAACAACTTTCAGGCATCGAAGAATCATGTGGGAAGTTAACCTGAGGTGTTTCCATTAGGTTTGCAGTAAGTGCTTTGGTGCAAAATTGAAATGTATGCTATCAGTATTGTCAAAGCATTGTATGCACTTTGATAACAACTTTTTTGTCTTGATGTGTAAAGGCAGGAAACAACTTACAAACCACACAGAATCATGTGGGAAGTTAAGCAAAGGTGTTTTCATTAGGTTTGCAGTCAGGACTTATGAGTACAATTGAAATGTATAATACTTTTTTGTGAAAGCATTGTAAGCACTGAGATAACAACTTTTTTGTCTTTATGTGTAGAGGTACGAATCAACTTTGAAACTACTCATAATCATCTGGGAAGTTAACCTAAGGTGTTTCCATTAGGTTTGCAGTAGATGTTTTGGTGTAAAATTGAAATGTATACTATTAGTATTGTCAAAGCATTGTATGCACTGTGATAACAACTTTTTTGTCTTGATGTGTAAAGGCAGGAAACAACGTACAAACCACACAGAATCATGTGGGAAGTTAACCAAAGGTGTTTTCATTAGGTTTGCAGTCAGGACTTTTGAGTACAATTGAAATGTATACTACTTTTATATGAAATCATTGTAAGCACTGAGATAACAACTTTTTTGTCTTGATGTGTAAAAGCAGGAAACAACTTACAAACCACAGAGAATCATGTGGTAAGTTAACTTAAAATGTTTCCATCAGGTTTGCACTCTGCACTTTGGTTGAAAATTGACATGTATAGCTCTTAATGTCAGAACATTGTATGCCCTAAGATAACAACTTTTTTGTCTTGATGTGTAGAGGCATGAGGCAACTTTCAAGCTACTCATAATCATGTGGGAAGTTAACCTAAGGTGTTTCCATTAGGTTTGCAGTAAGTACTTTCGTGTAAAATTGAAACGTATACTATTAGCATTGTCAAAGCATTGTATGCACTGTGATAACAACTTTTTTGTCTTGATGTGTAAAGGCAGGAAACAACTTTCAAATCACACAGAATCATGTGGGAAGTTAATCAAAGGTGTTTTCATTAGGTTTGCAGTCAGGACTTTTGAGTACAATTGAAATGTATACTACTTTTATGTGAAAGCATTGTAAGCACTGAGATATCAACTTTTTTGTCTTTATGTGTAGAGGTACGAATCAACTTTGAAACTACTCATAATCATCTGGGAAGTTAACCTAAGGTGTTTCCATTAGGTTTGCAGTAGGTGCTTTGGTGTAAAATTGAAATGTATACTATTAGTATTGTCAAAGCATTGTATGCACTGTGATAACAACTTTTTTGTCTTGATGTGTAAAGGCAGGAAACAACTTACAAACCACACAGAATCATGTGGGAAGTTAACCAAAGGTGTTTTCATTAGGTTTGCAGTCAGGACTTTTGAGTACAATTGAAATGTATACTACTTTTATGTGAAATCATTGTAAGCACTGAGATAGCAACTTCTTTGTCTTGATGTGTAAAAGAAGGAAACAACTTACAAACCACACAGAATCATGTGGGAAGTTAACTTAAAATGTTTCCATCAGGTTTGCACTCTGCACTTTGGTTGAAAATTGACATGTATAGCACTTTAATGTCAGAACATTGTATGCCCTAAGATAACAACTTTTTTGTCTTGATGTGTAGAGGCATGAGGCAACTTTCAAGCTACTCATAATCATGTGGGAAGTTAACCTAAGGTGTTTCCATTAGGTTTGCAGTAAGTACTTTGGTGTAAAATTGAATTGTATACTATAAGTATTGTCAAAGCATTGTATGCACTGTGATAACAACTTTTTTGTCTTGATGTGTAAAGGCAGGAAACAACTTTCAAACCACACAGAATCATGTGGGAAGTTAACCAAAGGTGTTTTCATTAGGTTTGCAGTCAGGACTTTTGAGTACAATTGAAATGTATACTATTTTTATGTGAAAGCATTGTAAGCACTGAGATATCAACTTTTTTGTCTTTATGCGTAGAGGCACGAAACAACTATGAAGCTACTCATAATCATGTGGGAAGTTAACCTAAGGTGTTTCCATTAGGTTTGCAGTAAGTACTTTGGTGTAAAATTGAAATCTATACTATTAGTATTGTCAAACCATTGTGTGCACTGTGATAACAACTTTTTTGTCTTGATGTGTAAAGGCAGGAAACAACTTACAAACCACAGAGAATCATGTGGGAAGTTAACATAAAATGTTTCCATCAGGCTTGCATTCTGCACTTTGGTTGAAAATTGACATGTATAGCACTTAATGTCAGAACATTGTATGCCCTAAGATAACAACTTTTTTGTCTTGATGTGTAGGGGCATGAGGCAACTTTCAAGCTACTCATAATCATGTGGGAAGTTAACCTAAGGTATTTCCATTAGGTTTGCACTCTGCACTATTCTGGAATATTGAAATGTATACTACTTTAACGTCAGTACCTTGTATGCACTGAGAAATCCACTTTTTTGTCTTTATGTGCAGACCCATGAAACAACTTTCAGGTATCTAAGAATCATGTGGGAAGTTAACCTGAGGTGTTTCCATTAGGATTGCAGTAAGAGGTTTGGTGTAAAATTGAAATGTATGCTATCAGTATTGTCAAAGCATTGTATGCACTCTGATAATAACTTGTTTGTCTTGATGCGTAGAGGCATGAAACAACTTTCAAGCTACTCATAATCATGTGGGAAGTTAACCAAAGGTGTTTTCATTAGGTTTGCAGTGAAGACTTTTGAGTAGAATTGAAATGTATACTACTTTTATGTGAAAGCATTGTAAGTACTGAGATAACAACTTTTTTGTCTTTATGTGTAGAGGCACGAAACAACTTTGAAAATACTCATAATTATGTGGGATGTTAACCTAAGGTGTTTCCATTAGGTTTGCAGTAAGTGCTTTGGTGTAAAATTGAAACGTATGCTATCAGTATTGTCAAAGCATTGTATGCACTGTGGTAACAACTTTTTTGTCTTGATGTGTAAAGGCAGGAAACAACTTACAAACCACACAGAATCATGTAGGAAGTTAAGGAAAGGTGTTTTCATTAGGTTTGCAGTCAGGACTTATGTGTACAATTGAAATGTATACTACTTTTATGTGAAAGCATTGTAAGCACTGAGATAACAACTTTTTTGTCTTTATGTGTAGAGGTACGAATCAACTTTGAAACTACTCATAATCATCTGGGAAGTTAACCTAAGGTGTTTCCATTAGGTTTGCAGTAGGTGCTTTGGTCTAAAATTGAAATGTATACTATTAGTATTGTGAAAGCATTGTCAAAGCATTGTCAAAGCAATTGAAATGTATACTACTTTTATATGAAATCATTGTAAGCACTGAGGTAACAACTTTTTTGTCTTGATGTGTAAAAGCAGGAAACAACTTACAAACCACAGAGAATCATGTGGGAAGTTAACTTAAAATGTTTCCATGAGGTTTGCACTCTGCACTTTGGTTGAAAATTGACATGTATAGCACTTAATGTCAGAACATTGTATGCCCTAAGATAACAACTTTTTTGTCTTGATGTGTAGAGGCATGAGGCAACTTTCAAGCTACTCATAATCATGTGGGAAGTTAACCTAAGGTGTTTCCATTAGGTTTGCAGTAAGTACTTTCGTGTAAAATTGAAATGTATACTATTAGCATTGTCAAAGCATTGTATGCACTGTGATAACAACTTTTTTGTCTTGATGTGTAAAGGCAGGAAACAACTTTCAAACCACACAGAATCATGTGGGAAGTTAACTTAAAATGTTTACATCAGGTTTGCACTCTGCACTTTACTGGAATATTGAAATGCATACTACTATAATGTCAGTACATTGTATGCACTGAGAAATCCACTTATTTGCCTTTATATGCAGACCCATGAAACAACTTTCAGGCATCAAAGAATCATGTGGGAAGTTAACCTAAGGTGTTTCCATCAGGTTTGCAGTAAGTACTTTGGTGTAAAATTGAAACGTATGCTATCAGTATTGTCAAAGCATTGTATGCACTGTGGTAACAACTTTTTTGTCTTGATGTGTAAAGGCAGGAAACAACTTACAAACCACACAGAATCATGTGGGAAGTTAATCAAAGGTGTTTTCATTAGGTTTGCAGTCAGGACTTTTGAGTACAATTGAAATGTATACTACTTTTATATGAAATCATTGTAAGCACTGAGATAACAACTTTTTTGTCTTGATGTGTAAAAGCAGGAAACAACTTACAAACCACAGAGAATCATGTGGGAAGTTAACTTAAAATGTTTCCATCAGGTTTGCACTCTGCACTTTGGTTGAAAATTGACATGTATAGTTCTTAATGTCAGAACATTGTATGCCCAAAGATAACAACTTATTTGTTTTGATGTGTAGAGGCATGAGGCAACTTTCAAGCTACTCATAATCATGTGGGAAGTTAACCTAAGGTGTTTCCATTAGGTTTGCAGTAAGTACTTTCGTGTAAAATTGAAATGTATACTATTAGCATTGTCAAAGCATTGTATGCACTGTGATAACAACTTTTTTGTCTTGATGTGTAAAGGCAGGAAACAACTTTCAAATCACACAGAATCATGTGGGAAGTTAACTTAAAATGTTTCCATCAGGTTTGCACTCTGCACTTTACTGGAATATTGAAATGCATACTACTATAATGTCATACATTGTACGCACTGAGAAATCCACTTTTTTGCCTTTATGTGCAGACCCATGAAACAACTTTCAGGCATCAAAGAATCATGTGGGAAGTTAACCTAAGGTGTTTCCATCAAGTTTGCAGTAAGTACTTTGGTGTAAAATTGAAACGTATGCTATCAGTATTGTCAAAGCATTGTATGCACTGTGGTAACAACTTTTTTGTCTTGATGTGTAAAGGCAGGAAACAACTTACAAACCACACAGAAACATCTGGGAAGTTAATCAAAGGTGTTTTCATTAGGTTTGCAGTCAGGACTTTTGAGTACATTTGAAATGTATACTACTTTTATGTGAAAGCATTGTAAGCACTGAGATATCAACTTTTTTGTCTTTATGTGTAGAGGTACGAATCAACTTTGAAACTACTCATAATCATCTGGGAAGTTAACCTAAGGTGTTTCCATTAGATTTGCAGTAGGTGCTTTGCTGTAAAATTGAAATGTATACTATTAGTATTGTCAAAGCATTGTATGCACTGTGATAACAACTTTTTTGTCTTGATGTGTAAAGGCAGGAAACAACTTACAAACCACACAGAATCATGTGGGAAGTTAACCAAAGGTGTTTTCATTAGGTTTGCAGTCAGGACTTTTGAGTACAATTGAAATGTATACTACTTTTATGTGAAATCATTGTAAGCACTGAGATAGCAACTTCTTTGTCTTGATGTGTAAAAGCAGGAAACAACTTACAAACCACACAGAATCATGTGGGAAGTTAACTTAAAATGTTTCCATCAGGTTTGCACTCTGCACTTTGGTTGAAAATTGACATGTATAGCACTTTAATGTCAGAACATTGTATGCACTAAGATAACAACTTTTTTGTCTTGATGTGTAGAGGCATGAGGCAACTTTCAAGCTACTCATAATCATGTGGGAAGTTAACCTAAGGTGTTTCCATTAGGTTTGCAGTAAGTACTTTGGTGTAAAATTGAATTGTATACTATAAGTATTGTCAAAGCATTGTATGCACTGTGATAACAACTTTTTTGTCTTGATGTGTAAAGGCAGGAAACAACTTTCAAACCACACAGAATCATGTGGGAAGTTAACCAAAGGTGTTTTCATTAGGTTTGCAGTCAGGACTTTTGAGTACAATTGAAATGTATACTACTTTTATGTGAAAGCTTTGTAAGCACTGAGATATCAACTTTTTTGTCTTTATGCGTAGAGGCACGAAACAACTATGAAGCTACTCATAATCATGTGGGAAGTTAACCTAAGGTGTTTCCATTAGGTTTGCAGTAAGTACTTTGGTGTAAAATTGAAATCTATACTATTAGTATTGTCAAAGCATTGTATGCACTGTGATAACAACTTTTTTGTCTTGATGTGTAAAGGCAGGGAACAACTTTCAAACCACACAGAATCATGTGGGAAGTTAACTTAAAATGTTTCCATCAGGTTTGCACTCTGCACTATTCTGGAATATTGAAATGTATACTA
Organism: Mobula birostris; assembly: GCF_030028105.1. Lineage (NCBI taxonomy): Eukaryota > Metazoa > Chordata > Chondrichthyes > Myliobatiformes > Myliobatidae > Mobula > Mobula birostris. Next base: position 62,271 of record NW_027278490.1, read on the forward strand.
CTTTAATGTCAGTACCTTGTATGCACTGAGAAATCCACTTTTTTGTCTTTATGTGCAGACCCATGAAACAACTTTCAGGCATCTAAGAATCATGTGGGAAGTTAACCTGAGGTGTTTCCATTAGGATTGCAGTAAGAGGTTTGGTGTAAAATTGAAATGTATGCTATCAGTATTGTCAAAGCATTGTATGCACTCTGATAATAACTTGTTTGTCTTGATGCGTAGAGGCATGAAACAACTTTCAAGCTACTCTTAATCATGTGGGAAGTAAACCAAAGGTGTTTTCATTAGGTTTGCAGTCAAGACTTTTGAGTAGAATTGAAATGTATACTACTTTTATGTGAAAGCATTGTAAGCACTGAGATAACAACTTTTTTGTCTTTATGTGTAGAGGCACGAAACAACTTTGAAAATACTCATAATTATGTGGGAAGTTAACCTAAGGTGTTTCCATTAGGTTTGCAGTAAGTGCTTTGGTGTAAAATTGAAACGTATGCTATCAGTATTGTCAAAGCATTGTATGCACCGTGATAACAACTTTTTTGTCTTGATGTGTAAAGGCAGGAAACAACTTACAAACCACACAGAATCATGTGGGAAGTTAATCAAAGGTGTTTTCATCAGGTTTGCAGTCAGGACTTTTGAGTACAATTGAAATGTATACTACTTTTATATGAAATCATTGTAAGCACTGAGATAACAACTTTTTTGTCTTGATGTGTAAAAGCAGGAAACAACTTACAAACCACAGAGAATCATGTGGGAAGTTAACTTAAAATGTTTCCATCAGGTTTACACTCTGCACTTTACTGGAATATTGAAATGCATACTACTATAATATCAGTACATTGTATGCACTGAGAAATCCACTTTTTTGCCTTTATGTGTAGACCCATGAAACAACTTTCAGGCATGAAAGAATCATGTGGGAAGTTAACCAAAGGTGTTTTCATTCGGTTTGCAGTCAGGACTTTTGAGTACAATTGAAATGTATACTACTTTTATGTGAAAGCATTGTAAGCACTGAGATATCAAGTTTTTTGTCTTTATGCGTAGAGGCACGAAACAACTATGAAGCTACTCATAATCATCTGGGAAGTTAACCTAAGGTGTTTCCATTAGGTTTGCAGTAGGTGCTTTGGTGTAAAATTGAAATGTATACTATTAGTATTGTCAAAGCATTGTATGCACTGTGATAACAACTTTTTTGTCTTGATGTGTAAAGGCAGGAAACAACTTACAAACCACACAGAATCATGTGGGAAGTTAACCAAAGGTGTTTTCATTAGGTTTGCAGTCAGGACTTTTGAGTACAATTGAAATGTATACTACTTTTATGTGAAATCATTGTAAGCACTGAGATAGCAACTTCTTTGTCTTGATGTGTAAAAGCAGGAAACACCTTACAAACCACACAGAATCATGTGGGAAGTTAACTTAAAATGTTTCCATCAGGTTTGCACTCTGCACTTTGGTTGAAAATTGACATGTATAGCACTTTAATGTCAGAACATTGTATGCCCTAAGATAACAACTTTTTTGTCTTGATGTGTAGAGGCATGAGGCAACTTTCAAGCTACTCATAATCATGTGGGAAGTTAACCTAAGGTGTTTCCATTAGGTTTGCAGTAAGTACTTTTGTGTAAAATTGAATTGTATACTATAAGTATTGTCAAAGCATTGTATGCACTGTGATAACAACTTTTTTGTGTTGATGTGTAAAGGCAGGAAACAACTTTCAAACCACACAGAATCATGTGGGAAGTTAACCAAAGGTGTTTTCATTAGGTTTGCAGTCAGGACTTTTGAGTACAATTGAAATGTATACTACTTTTATGTGAAAGCATTGTAAGCACTGAGATATCAACTTTTTTGTCTTTATGCGTAGAGGCACGAAACAACTATGAAGCTACTCATAATCATGTGGGAAGTTAACCTAAGGTGTTTCCATTAGGTTTGCAGTAAGTACTTTGGTGTAAAATTGAAATCTATACTATTAGTATTGTCAAAGCATTGTATGCACTGTGGTAACAACTTTTTTGTCTTGATGTGTAAAGGCAGGAAACAACTTACAAACCACACAGAATCATGTGGGAAGTTAATCAAAGGTGTTTTCATTAGGTTTGCAGTCAGGACTTTTGAGTACAATTGAAATGTATACTACTTTTATATGAAATCATTGTAAACACTGAGATAACAACTTTTTTGTCTTGATGTGTAAAAGCAGGAAACAACTTACAAACCACAGAGAATCATGTGGGAAGTTAACTTAAAATGTTTCCATCAGGTTTGCACTCTGCACTTTGGTTGAAAATTGACATGTATAGCTCTTAATGTCAGAACATTGTATGCCCAAAGATAACAACTTATTTGTTTTGATGTGTAGAGGCATGAGGCAACTTTCAAGCTACTCATAATCATGTGGGAAGTTAACCTAAGGTGTTTCCATTAGGTTTGCAGTAAGTACTTTCGTGTAAAATTGAAATGTATACTATTAGCATTGTCAAAGCATTGTATGCACTGTGATAACAACTTTTTTGTCTTGATGTGTAAAGGCAGGAAACAACTTTCAAATCACACAGAATCATGTGGGAAGTTAACTTAAAATGTTTCCATCAGGTTTGCACTCTGCACTTTACTGGAATATTGAAATGCATACTACTATAATGTCATACATTGTACGCACTGAGAAATCCACTTTTTTGCCTTTATGTGCAGACCCATGAAACAACTTTCAGGCATCAAAGAATCATGTGGGAAGTTAACCTAAGGTGTTTCCATCAAGTTTGCAGGAAGTACTTTGGTGTAAAATTGAAACGTATGCTATCAGTATTGTCAAAGCATTGTATGCACTGTTGTAACAACTTTTTTGTCTTGATGTGTAAAGGCAGGAAACAACTTACAAACCACACAGAAACATCTGGGAAGTTAATCAAAGGTGTTTTCATTAGGTTTGCAGTCAGGACTTTTGAGTACAATTGAAATGTATACTACTTTTATGTGAAAGCATTGTAAGCACTGAGATATCAACTTTTTTGTCTTTATGTGTAGAGGTACGAATCAACTTTGAAACTACTCATAATCATCTGGGAAGTTAACCTAAGGTGTTTCCATTAGATTTGCAGTAGGTGCTTTGCTGTAAAATTGAAATGTATACTATTAGTATTGTCAAAGCATTGTATGCACTGTGATAACAACTTTTTTGTCTTGATGTGTAAAGGCAGGAAACAACTTACAAACCACACAGAATCATGTGGGAAGTTAACCAAAGGTGTTTTCATTAGGTTTGCAGTCAGGACTTTTGAGTACAATTGAAATGTATACTACTTTTATGTGAAATCATTGTAAGCACTGAGATAGCAACTTCTTTGTCTTGATGTGTAAAAGCAGGAAACAACTTACAAACCACACAGAATCATGTGGGAAGTTAACTTAAAATGTTTCCATCAGGTTTGCACTCTGCACTTTGGTTGAAAATTGACATGTATAGCACTTTAATGTCAGAACATTGTACGCCCTAAGATAACAACCTTTTTTGTCTTGATGTGTAGAGGCATGAGGCAACTTTCAAGCTACTCATAATCATGTGGGAAGTTAACCTAAGGTGTTTCCATTAGGTTTGCAGTAAGTACTTTGGTGTAAAATTGAATTGTATACTATAAGTATTGTCAAAGCATTGTATGCACTGTGATAACAACTTTTTTGTCTTGATGTGTAAAGGCAGGAAACAACTTTCAAACCACACAGAATCATGTGGGAAGTTAAACAAAGGTGTTTTCATTAGGTTTGCAGTCAGGACTTTTGAGTACAATTGAAATGTATACTACTTTTATGTGAAAGCTTTGTAAGCACTGAGATATCAACTTTTTTGTCTTTATGCGTAGAGGCACGAAACAACTATGAAGCTACTCATAATCATGTGGGAAGTTAACCTAAGGTGTTTCCATTAGGTTTGCAGTAAGTACTTTGGTGTAAAATTGAAATCTATACTATTAGTATTGTCAAAGCATTGTATGCACTGTGATAACAACTTTTTTGTCTTGATGTGTAAAGGCAGGGAACAACTTTCAAACCACACAGAATCATGTGGGAAGTTAACTTAAAATGTTTCCATCAGGTTTGCACTCTGCACTATTCTGGAATATTGAAATGTATACTACTTTAATGTCAGTACCTTGTATGCACTGAGAAATCCACTTTTTTGTCTTTATGTGCAGACCCATGAAACAACTTTCAGGCATCTAAGAATCATGTGGGAAGTTAACCTGAGGTGTTTCCATTAGGATTGCAGTAAGAGGTTTGGTGTAAAATTGAAATGTATGCTATCAGTATTGTCAAAGCATTGTATGCACTCTGATAATAACTTGTTTGTCTTGATGCGTAGAGGCATGAAACAACTTTCAAGCTACTCTTAATCATGTGGGAAGTTAACCAAAGGTGTTTTCATTAGGTTTGCAGTCAAGACTTTTGAGTAGAATTGAAATGTATACTACTTTTATGTGAAAGCATTGTAAGCACTGAGATAACAACTTTTTTGTCTTTATGTGTAGAGGCACGAAACAACTTTGAAAATACTCATAATTATGTGGGAAGTTAACCTAAGGTGTTTCCATTAGGTTTGCAGTAAGTGCTTTGGTGTAAAATTGAAACGTATGCTATCAGTATTGTCAAAGCATTGTATGCACCGTGATAACAACTTTTTTGTCTTGATGTGTAAAGGCAGGAAACAACTTACAAACCACACAGAATCATGTGGGAAGTTAATCAAAGGTGTTTTCATCAGGTTTGCAGTCAGGACTTTTGAGTACAATTGAAATGTATACTACTTTTATATGAAATCATTGTAAGCACTGAGATAACAACTTTTTTGTCTTGATGTGTAAAAGCAGGAAACAACTTACAAACCACAGAGAATCATGTGGGAAGTTAACTTAAAATGTTTCCATCAGGTTTACACTCTGCACTTTACTGGAATATTGAAATGCATACTATTATAATATCAGTACATTGTATGCACTGAGAAATCCACTTTTTTGCCTTTATGTGTAGACCCATGAAACAACTTTCAGGCATGAAAGAATCATGTGGGAAGTTAACCAAAGGTGTTTTCATTCGGTTTGCAGTCAGGACTTTTGAGTACAATTGAAATGTATACTACTTTTATGTGAAAGCATTGTAAGCACTGAGATATCAAGTTTTTTGTCTTTATGCGTAGAGGCACGAAACAACTATGAAGCTACTCATAATCATGTGGGAAGTTAACCTAAGGTGTTTCCATTAGGTTTGCAGTAAGTGGTTTGGTGTAAAATTGAAATGTATACTATTAGTATTGTCAAAGCATTGTATGCAATGTGATAACAACTTTTTTGTCTTGATGTGTAAAGGCAGGAAACAACTTTCAAACCACACAGAATCATGTGGGAAGTTAACTTAAAATGTTTCCATCAGGTTTGCACTCTGCACTTTACTGGAATATTGAAATGTATACTACTTTAATGTCAGTACCTTGTATGCACTGAGAAATCCACTTTTTTGTCTTTATGAGCAGACCCATGGAACAACTTTCAGGCATCGAAGAATCATGTGGGAAGTTAACCTGAGGTGTTTCCATTAGGTTTGCAGTAAGTGCTTTGGTGCAAAATTGAAATGTATGCTATCAGTATTGTCAAAGCATTGTATGCACTTTGATAACAACTTTTTTGTCTTGATGTGTAAAGGCAGGAAACAACTTACAAACCACACAGAATAATGTGGGAAGTTAAGCAAAGGTGTTTTCATTAGGTTTGCAGTCAGGACTTATGAGTACAATTGAAATGTATAATACTTTTTTGTGAAAGCATTGTAAGCACTGAGATAACAACTTTTTTGTCTTTATGTGTAGAGGTACGAATCAACTTTGAAACTACTCATAATCATCTGGGAAGTTAACCTAAGGTGTTTCCATTAGGTTTGCAGTAGGTGTTTTGGTGTAAAATTGAAATGTATACTATTAGTATTGTCAAAGCATTGTATGCACTGTGATAACAACTTTTTTGTCTTGATGTGTAAAGGCAGGAAACAACTTACAAACCACACAGAATCATGTGGGAAGTTAACCAAAGGTGTTTTCATTAGGTTTGCAGTCAGGACTTTTGAGTACAATTGAAATGTATACTACTTTTATATGAAATCATTGTAAGCACTGAGATAACAACTTTTTTGTCTTGATGTGTAAAAGCAGGAAACAACTTACAAACCACCGAGAATCATGTGGGAAGTTAACTTAAAATGTTTCCATCAGGTTTGCACTCTGCACTTTGGTTGAAAATTGACATGTATAGCTCTTAATGTCAGAACATTGTATGCCCTAAGATAACAACTTTTTTGTCTTGATGTGTAGAGGCATGAGGCAACTTTCAAGCTACTGATAATCATGTGGGAAGTTAACCTAAGGTGTTTCCATTAGGTTTGCAGTAAGTACTTTGGTGTAAAATTGAAACGTATGCTATCAGTATTGTCAAAGCATTGTATGCACTGTGATAACAACTATTTTGTCTTGATGTGTAAAGGCAGGAAACAACTTACAAACCACACAGAATCATGTGGGAAGTTAACTTAAAATGTTTCCATCAGGTTTGCACTCTGCACTTTACTGGAATATTGAAATGCATACTACTATAATGTCAGTACATTGTATGCACTGAGAAATCCACTTTTTTGCCTTTATGTGTAGACCCATGAAACAACTTTCAGGCATGAAAGAATCATGTGGGAAGTGAACCAAAGGTGTTTTCATTCGGTTTGCAGTCAGGACTTTTGAGTAGAATTGAAATGTATACTACTTTTATGTGAAAGCATTGTAAGCACTGAGATATCAAGTTTTTTGTCTTTATGCGTAGAGGCACGAAACAACTATGAAGCTACTCATAATCATGTGGGAAGTTAACCTAAGGTGTTTCCATTAGGTTTGCAGTAAGTGGTTTGGTGTAAAATTGAAATGTATACTATTAGTATTGTCAAAGCATTGTATGCAATGTGATAACAACTTTTTTGTCTTGATGTGTAAAGGCAGGAAACAACTTTCAAACCACACAGAATCATGTGGGAAGTTAACTTAAAATGTTTCCATCAGGTTTGCACTCTGCACTTTACTGGAATATTGAAATGTATACTACTTTAATGTCAGTACCTTGTATGCACTGAGAAATCCACTTTTTTGTCTTTATGAGCAGACCCATGAAACAACTTTCAGGCATCTAAGAATCATGTGGGAAGTTAACCTGAGGTGTTTCCATTAGGATTGCAGTAAGAGGTTTGGTGTAAAATTGAAATGTATGCTATCAGTATTGTCAAAGCATTGTATGCACTCTGATAATAACTTGTTTGTCTTGATGCGTAGAGGCATGAAACAACTTTCAAGCTACTCTTAATCATGTGGGAAGTTAACCAAAGGTGTTTTCATTAGGTTTGCAGTCAAGACTTTTGAGTAGAATTGAAATGTATACTACTTTTATGTGAAAGCATTGTAAGCACTGAGATAACAACTTTTTTGTCTTTATGTGTAGAGGCACGAAACAACTTTGAAAATACTCATAATTATGTGGGAAGTTAACCTAAGGTGTTTCCATTAGGTTTGCAGTAAGTGCTTTGGTGTAAAATTGAAACGTATGCTATCAGTATTGTCAAAGCATTGTATGCACCGTGATAACAACTTTTTTGTCTTGATGTGTAAAGGCAGGAAACAACTTACAAACCACACAGAATCATGTGGGAAGTTAATCAAAGGTGTTTTCATCAGGTTTGCAGTCAGGACTTTTGAGTACAATTGAAATGTATACTACTTTTATATGAAATCATTGTAAGCACTGAGATAACAACTTTTTTGTCTTGATGTGTAAAAGCAGGAAACAACTTACAAACCACAGAGAATCATGTGGGAAGTTAACTTAAAATGTTTCCATCAGGTTTACACTCTGCACTTTACTGGAATATTGAAATGCATACTATTATAATATCAGTACATTGTATGCACTGAGAAATCCACTTTTTTGCCTTTATGTGTAGACCCATGAAACAACTTTCAGGCATGAAAGAATCATGTGGGAAGTTAACCAAAGGTGTTTTCATTCGGTTTGCAGTCAGGACTTTTGAGTACAATTGAAATGTATACTACTTTTATGTGAAAGCATTGTAAGCACTGAGATATCAAGTTTTTTGTCTTTATGCGTAGAGGCACGAAACAACTATGAAGCTACTCATAATCATGTGGGAAGTTAACCTAAGGTGTTTCCATTAGGTTTGCAGTAAGTGGTTTGGTGTAAAATTGAAATGTATACTATTAGTATTGTCAAAGCATTGTATGCAATGTGATAACAACTTTTTTGTCTTGATGTGTAAAGGCAGGAAACAACTTTCAAACCACACAGAATCATGTGGGAAGTTAACTTAAAATGTTTCCATCAGGTTTGCACTCTGCACTTTACTGGAATATTGAAATGTATACTACTTTAATGTCAGTACCTTGTATGCACTGAGAAATCCACTTTTTTGTCTTTATGAGCAGACCCATGGAACAACTTTCAGGCATCGAAGAATCATGTGGGAAGTTAACCTGAGGTGTTTCCATTAGGTTTGCAGTAAGTGCTTTGGTGCAAAATTGAAATGTATGCTATCAGTATTGTCAAAGCATTGTATGCACTTTGATAACAACTTTTTTGTCTTGATGTGTAAAGGCAGGAAACAACTTACAAACCACACAGAATAATGTGGGAAGTTAAGCAAAGGTGTTTTCATTAGGTTTGCAGTCAGGACTTATGAGTACAATTGAAATGTATAATACTTTTTTGTGAAAGCATTGTAAGCACTGAGATAACAACTTTTTTGTCTTTATGTGTAGAGGTACGAATCAACTTTGAAACTACTCATAATCATCTGGGAAGTTAACCTAAGGTGTTTCCATTAGGTTTGCAGTAGGTGTTTTGGTGTAAAATTGAAATGTATACTATTAGTATTGTCAAAGCATTGTATGCACTGTGATAACAACTTTTTTGTCTTGATGTGTAAAGGCAGGAAACAACTTACAAACCACACAGAATCATGTGGGAAGTTAACCAAAGGTGTTTTCATTAGGTTTGCAGTCAGGACTTTTGAGTACAATTGAAATGTATACTACTTTTATATGAAATCATTGTAAGCACTGAGATAACAACTTTTTTGTCTTGATGTGTAAAAGCAGGAAACAACTTACAAACCACCGAGAATCATGTGGGAAGTTAACTTAAAATGTTTCCATCAGGTTTGCACTCTGCACTTTGGTTGAAAATTGACATGTATAGCTCTTAATGTCAGAACATTGTATGCCCTAAGATAACAACTTTTTTGTCTTGATGTGTAGAGGCATGAGGCAACTTTCAAGCTACTGATAATCATGTGGGAAGTTAACCTAAGGTGTTTCCATTAGGTTTGCAGTAAGTACTTTGGTGTAAAATTGAAACGTATGCTATCAGTATTGTCAAAGCATTGTATGCACTGTGATAACAACTATTTTGTCTTGATGTGTAAAGGCAGGAAACAACTTACAAACCACACAGAATCATGTGGGAAGTTAACTTAAAATGTTTCCATCAGGTTTGCACTCTGCACTTTACTGGAATATTGAAATGCATACTACTATAATGTCAGTACATTGTATGCACTGAGAAATCCACTTTTTTGCCTTTATGTGTAGACCCATGAAACAACTTTCAGGCATGAAAGAATCATGTGGGAAGTGAACCAAAGGTGTTTTCATTCGGTTTGCAGTCAGGACTTTTGAGTACAATTGAAATGTATACTACTTTTATGTGAAAGCATTGTAAGCACTGAGATATCAAGTTTTTTGTCTTTATGCGTAGAGGCACGAAACAACTATGAAGCTACTCATAATCATGTGGGAAGTTAACCTAAGGTGTTTCCATTAGGTTTGCAGTAAGTGGTTTGGTGTAAAATTGAAATGTATACTATTAGTATTGTCAAAGCATTGTATGCAATGTGATAACAACTTTTTTGTCTTGATGTGTAAAGGCAGGAAACAACTTTCAAACCACACAGAATCATGTGGGAAGTTAACTTAAAATGTTTCCATCAGGTTTGCACTCTGCACTTTACTGGAATATTGAAATGTATACTACTTTAATGTCAGTACCTTGTATGCACTGAGAAATCCACTTTTTTGTCTTTATGAGCAGACCCATGAAACAACTTTCAGGCATCAAAGAATCATGTGGGAAGTTAACCTAAGGTGTTTCCATCAGGTTTGCAGTAAGTACTTTGGTGTAAAATTGAAACGTATGCTATCAGTATTGTCAAAGCATTGTATGCACTGTGGTAACAACTTTTTTGTCTTGATGTGTAAAGGCAGGAAACAACTTACAAACCACACAGAAACATCTGGGAAGTTAATCAAAGGTGTTTTCATTAGGTTTGCAGTCAGGACTTTTGAGTACAATTGAAATGTATACTACTTTTATTTGAAAGCATTGTAAGCACTGAGATATCAACTTTTTTATCTTTATGTGTAGAGGTACGAATCAACTTTGAAACTACTCATAATCATCTGGGAAGTTAACCTAAGGTGTTTCCATTAGGTTTGCAGTAGGTGCTTTGGTGTAAAATTGAAATGTATACTATTAGTATTGTCAAAGCATTGTATGCACTGTGATAACAACTTTTTTGTCTTCATGTGTAAAGGCAGGAAACAACTTACAAACCACACAGAATCATGTGGGAAGTTAACCAAAGGTGTTTTCATTAGGTTTGCAGTCAGGACTTTTGAGTACAATTGAAATGTATACTACTTTTATGTGAAATCATTGTAAGCACTGAGATAGCAACTTCTTTGTCTTGATGTGTAAAAGCAGGAAACAACTTACAAACCACACAGAATCATGTGGGAAGTTAACTTAAAATGTTTCCATCAGGTTTGCACTCTGCACTTTGGTTGAAAATTGACATGTATAGCACTTTAATGTCAGAACATTGTATGCCCTAAGATAACAACTTTTTTGTCTTGATGTGTAGAGGCATGAGGCAACTTTCAAGCTACTCATAATCATGTGGGAAGTTAACCTAAGGTGTTTCCATTAGGTTTGCAGTAAGTACTTTTGTGTAAAATTGAATTGTATACTATAAGTATTGTCAAAGCATTGTATGCACTGTGATAACAACTTTTTTGTGTTGATGTGTAAAGGCAGGAAACAACTTTCAAACCACACAGAATCATGTGGGAAGTTAACCAAAGGTGTTTTCATTAGGTTTGCAGTCAGGACTTTTGAGTACAATTGAAATGTATACTACTTTTATGTGAAAGCATTGTAAGCACTGAGATATCAACTTTTTTGTCTTTATGCGTAGAGGCACGAAACAACTATGAAGCTACTCATAATCATGTGGGAAGTTAACCTAAGGTGTTTCCATTAGGTTTGCAGTAAGTACTTTGGTGTAAAATTGAAATCTATACTATTAGTATTGTCAAAGCATTGTATGCACTGTGGTAACAACTTTTTTGTCTTGATGTGTAAAGGCAGGAAACAACTTACAAACCACACAGAATCATGTGGGAAGTTAATCAAAGGTGTTTTCATTAGGTTTGCAGTCAGGACGTTTGAGTACAATTGAAATTTATACTACTTTTATATGAAATCATTGTAAGCACTGAGATAACAACTTTTTTGTCTTGATGTGTAAAAGCAGGAAACAACTTACAAACCACAGAGAATCATGTGGGAAGTTAACTTAAAATGTTTCCATCAGGTTTGCACTCTGCACTTTGGTTGAAAATTGACATGTATAGCTCTTAATGTCAGAACATTGTATGCCCAAAGATAACAACTTATTTGTTTTGATGTGTAGAGGCATGAGGCAACTTTCAAGCTACTCATAATCATGTGGGAAGTTAACCTAAGGTGTTTCCATTAGGTTTGCAGTAAGTACTTTCGTGTAAAATTGAAATGTATACTATTAGCATTGTCAAAGCATTGTATGCACTGTGATAACAACTTTTTTGTCTTGATGTGTAAAGGCAGGAAACAACTTTCAAATCACACAGAATCATGTGGGAAGTTAACTTAAAATGTTTCCATCAGGTTTGCACTCTGCACTTTATTGGAATATTGAAATGCATACTACTATAATGTCATACATTGTACGCACTGAGAAATCCACTTTTTTGCCTTTATGTGCAGACCCATGAAACAACTTTCAGGCATCAAAGAATCATGTGGGAAGTTAACCTAAGGTGTTTCCATCAAGTTTGCAGTAAGTACTTTGGTGTAAAATTGAAACGTATGCTATCAGTATTGTCAAAGCATTGTATGCACTGTGGTAACAACTTTTTTGTCTTGATGTGTAAAGGCAGGAAACAACTTACAAACCACACAGAAACATCTGGGAAGTTAATCAAAGGTGTTTTCATTAGGTTTGCAGTCAGGACTTTTGAGTACAATTGAAATGTATACTACTTTTATGTGAAAGCATTGTAAGCACTGAGATATCAACTTTTTTGTCTTTATGTGTAGAGGTACGAATCAACTTTGAAACTACTCATAATCATCTGGGAAGTTAACCTAAGGTGTTTCCATTAGATTTGCAGTAGGTGCTTTGCTGTAAAATTGAAATGTATACTATTAGTATTGTCAAAGCATTGTATGCACTGTGATAACAACTTTTTTGTCTTGATGTGTAAAGGCAGGAAACAACTTACAAACCACACAGAATCATGTGGGAAGTTAACCAAAGGTGTTTTCATTAGGTTTGCAGTCAGGACTTTTGAGTACAATTGAAATGTATACTACTTTTATGTGAAATCATTGTAAGCACTGAGATAGCAACTTCTTTGTCTTGATGTGTAAAAGCAGGAAACAACTTACAAACCACACAGAATCATGTGGGAAGTTAACTTAAAATGTTTCCATCAGGTTTGCACTCTGCACTTTGGTTGAAAATTGACATGTATAGCACTTTAATGTCAGAACATTGTATGCCCTAAGATAACAACTTTTTTGTCTTGATGTGTAGAGGCATGAGGCAACTTTCAAGCTACTCATAATCATGTGGGAAGTTAACCTAAGGTGTTTCCATTAGGTTTGCAGTAAGTACTTTGGTGTAAAATTGAATTGTATACTATAAGTATTGTCAAAGCATTGTATGCACTGTGATAACAACTTTTTTGTCTTGATGTGTAAAGGCAGGAAACAACTTTCAAACCGCACAGAATCATGTGGGAAGTTAACCAAAGGTGTTTTCATTAGGTTTGCAGTCAGGACTTTTGAGTACAATTGAAATGTATACTACTTTTATGTGAAAGCTTTGTAAGCACTGAGATATCAACTTTTTTGTCTTTATGCGTAGAGGCACGAAACAACTATGAAGCTACTCATAATCATGTGGGAAGTTAACCTAAGGTGTTTCCATTAGGTTTGCAGTAAGTACTTTGGTGTAAAATTGAAATCTATACTATTAGTATTGTCAAAGCATTGTATGCACTGTGATAACAACTTTTTTGTCTTGATGTGTAAAGGCAGGGAACAACTTTCAAACCACACAGAATCATGTGGGAAGTTAACTTAAAATGTTTCCATCAGGTTTGCACTCTGCACTATTCTGGAATATTGAAATGTATACTACTTTAATGTCAGTACCTTGTATGCACTGAGAAATCCACTTTTTTGTCTTTATGTGCAGACCCATGAAACAACTTTCAGGCATCTAAGAATCATGTGGGAAGTTAACCTGAGGTGTTTCCATTAGGATTGCAGTAAGAGGTTTGGTGTAAAATTGAAATGTATGCTATCAGTATTGTCAAAGCATTGTATGCACTCTGATAATAACTTGTTTGTCTTGATGCGTAGAGGCATGAAACAACTTTCAAGCTACTCTTAATCATGTGGGAAGTTAACCAAAGGTGTTTTCATTAGGTTTGCAGTCAAGACTTTTGAGTAGAATTGAAATGTATACTACTTTTATGTGAAAGCATTGTAAGCACTGAGATAACAACTTTTTTGTCTTTATGTGTAGAGGCACGAAACAACTTTGAAAATACTCATAATTATGTGGGAAGTTAACCTAAGGTGTTTCCATTAGGTTTGCAGTAAGTGCTTTGGTGTAAAATTGAAACGTATGCTATCAGTATTGTCAAAGCATTGTATGCACCGTGATAACAACTTTTTTGTCTTGATGTGTAAAGGCAGGAAACAACTTACAAACCACACAGAATCATGTGGGAAGTTAATCAAAGGTGTTTTCATCAGGTTTGCAGTCAGGACTTTTGAATACAATTGAAATGTATACTACTTTTATATGAAATCATTGTAAGCACTGAGATAACAACTTTTTTGTCTTGATGTGTAAAAGCAGGAAACAACTTACAAACCACAGAGAATCATGTGGGAAGTTAACTTAAAATGTTTCCATCAGGTTTACACTCTGCACTTTACTGGAATATTGAAATGCATACTACTATAATATCAGTACATTGTATGCACTGAGAAATCCACTTTTTTGCCTTTATGTGTAGACCCATGAAACAACTTTCAGGCATGAAAGAATCATGTGGGAAGTTAACCAAAGGTGTTTTCATTCGGTTTGCAGTCAGGACTTTTGAGTACAATTGAAATGTATACTACTTTTATGTGAAAGCATTGTAAGCACTGAGATATCAAGTTTTTTGTCTTTATGCGTAGAGGCACGAAACAACTATGAAGCTACTCATAATCATGTGGGAAGTTAACCTAAGGTGTTTCCATTAGGTTTGCAGTAAGTGGTTTGGTGTAAAATTGAAATGTATACTATTAGTATTGTCAAAGCATTGTATGCAATGTGATAACAACTTTTTTGTCTTGATGTGTAAAGGCAGGAAACAACTTTCAAACCACACAGAATCATGTGGGAAGTTAACTTAAAATGTTTCCATCAGGTTTGCACTCTGCACTTTACTGGAATATTGAAATGTATACTACTTTAATGTCAGTACCTTGTATGCACTGAGAAATCCACTTTTTTGTCTTTATGAGCAGACCCATGGAACAACTTTCAGGCATCGAAGAATCATGTGGGAAGTTAACCTGAGGTGTTTCCATTAGGTTTGCAGTAAGTGCTTTGGTGCAAAATTGAAATGTATGCTATCAGTATTGTCAAAGCATTGTATGCACTTTGATAACAACTTTTTTGTCTTGATGTGTAAAGGCAGGAAACAACTTACAAACCACACAGAATAATGTGGGAAGTTAAGCAAAGGTGTTTTCATTAGGTTTGCAGTCAGGACTTATGAGTACAATTGAAATGTATAATACTTTTTTGTGAAAGCATTGTAAGCACTGAGATAACAACTTTTTTGTCTATATGTGTAGAGGTACGAATCAACTTTGAAACTACTCATAATCATCTGGGAAGTTAACCTAAGGTGTTTCCATTAGGTTTGCAGTAGGTGTTTTGGTGTAAAATTGAAATGTATACTATTAGTATTGTCAAAGCATTGTATGCACTGTGATAACAACTTTTTTGTCTTGATGTGTAAAGGCAGGAAACAACTTACAAACCACACAGAATCATGTGGGAAGTTAACCAAAGGTGTTTTCATTAGGTTTGCAGTCAGGACTTTTGAGTACAATTGAAATGTATACTACTTTTATATGAAATCATTGTAAGCACTGAGATAACAACTTTTTTGTCTTGATGTGTAAAAGCAGGAAACAACTTACAAACCACCGAGAATCATGTGGGAAGTTAACTTAAAATGTTTCCATCAGGTTTGCACTCTGCACTTTGGTTGAAAATTGACATGTATAGCTCTTAATGTCAGAACATTGTATGCCCTAAGATAACAACTTTTTTGTCTTGATGTGTAGAGGCATGAGGCAACTTTCAAGCTACTCATTATCATGTGGGAAGTTAACCTAAGGTGTTTCCATTAGGTTTGCAGTAAGTACTTTGGTGTAAAATTGAAACGTATGCTATCAGTATTGTCAAAGCATTGTATGCACTGTGATAACAACTATTTTGTCTTGATGTGTAAAGGCAGGAAACAACTTACAAACCACACAGAATCATGTGGGAAGTTAACTTAAAATGTTTCCATCAGGTTTGCACTCTGCACTTTACTGGAATATTGAAATGCATACTACTATAATGTCAGTACATTGTATGCACTGAGAAATCCACTTTTTTGCCTTTATGTGTAGACCCATAAAACAACTTTCAGGCATGAAAGAATCATGTGGGAAGTGAACCAAAGGTGTTTTCATTCGGTTTGCAGTCAGGACTTTTGAGTACAATTGAAATGTATACTACTTTTATGTGAAAGCATTGTAAGCACTGAGATATCAAGTTTTTTGTCTTTATGCGTAGAGGCACGAAACAACTATGAAGCTACTCATAATCATGTGGGAAGTTAACCTAAGGTGTTTCCATTAGGTTTGCAGTAAGTGGTTTGGTGTAAAATTGAAATGTATACTATTAGTATTGTCAAAGCATTGTATGCAATGTGATAACAACTTTTTTGTCTTGATGTGTAAAGGCAGGAAACAACTTTCAAACCACACAGAATCATGTGGGAAGTTAACTTAAAATGTTTCCATCAGGTTTGCACTCTGCACTTTACTGGAATATTGAAATGTATACTACTTTAATGTCAGTACCTTGTATGCACTGAGAAATCCACTTTTTTGTCTTTATGAGCAGACCCATGAAACAACTTTCAGGCATCAAAGAATCATGTGGGAAGTTAACCTAAGGTGTTTCCATCAGGTTTGCAGTAAGTACTTTGGTGTAAAATTGAAACGTATGCTATCAGTATTGTCAAAGCATTGTATGCACTGTGGTAACAACTTTTTTGTCTTGATGTGAAAAGGCAGGAAACAACTTACAAACCACACAGAAACATCTGGGAAGTTAATCAAAGGTGTTTTCATTAGGTTTGCAGTCAGGACTTTTGAGTACAATTGAAATGTATACTACTTTTATTTGAAAGCATTGTAAGCACTGAGATATCAACTTTTTTATCTTTATGTGTAGAGGTACGAATCAACTTTGAAACTACTCATAATCATCTGGGAAGTTAACCTAAGGTGTTTCCATTAGGTTTGCAGTAGGTGCTTTGGTGTAAAATTGAAATGTATACTATTAGTATTGTCAAAGCATTGTATGCACTGTGATAACAACTTTTTTGTCTTGATGTGTAAAGGCAGGAAACAACTTACAAACCACACAGAATCATGTGGGAAGTTAACCAAAGGTGTTTTCATT
Organism: Mobula birostris; assembly: GCF_030028105.1. NCBI lineage: Eukaryota > Metazoa > Chordata > Chondrichthyes > Myliobatiformes > Myliobatidae > Mobula > Mobula birostris. The sequence goes on from NW_027278490.1 coordinate 79,527, forward strand.
AGGTTTGCAGTCAGGACTTTTGAGTACAATTGAAATGTATACTACTTTTATGTGAAATCATTGTAAGCACTGAGATAGCAACTTCTTTGTCTTGATGTGTAAAAGCAGGAAACAACTTACAAACCACACAGAATCATGTGGGAAGTTAACTTAAAATGTTTCCATCAGGTTTGCACTCTGCACTTTGGTTGAAAATTGACATGTATAGCACTTTAATGTCAGAACATTGTATGCCCTAAGATAACAACTTTTTTGTCTTGATGTGTAGAGGCATGAGGCAACTTTCAAGCTACTCATAATCATGTGGGAAGTTAACCTAAGGTGTTTCCATTAGGTTTGCAGTAAGTACTTTGGTGTAAAATTGAATTGTATACTATAAGTATTGTCAAAGCATTGTATGCACTGTGATAACAACTTTTTTGTCTTGATGTGTAAAGGCAGGAAACAACTTTCAAACCACACAGAATCATGTGGGAAGTTAACCAAAGGTGTTTTCATTAGGTTTGCAGTCAGGACTTTTGAGTACAATTGAAATGTATACTACTTTTATGTGAAAGCATTGTAAGCACTGAGACATCAACTTTTTTGTCTTTATGCGTAGAGGCACGAAACAACTATGAAGCTACTCATAATCATGTGGGAAGTTAACCTAAGGTGTTTCCATTAGGTTTGCAGTAAGTACTTTGGTGTAAAATTGAAATCTATACTATTAGTATTGTCAAACCATTGTGTGCACTGTGATAACAACTTTTTTGTCTTGATGTGTAAAGGCAGGAAACAACTTACAAACCACAGAGAATCATGTGGGAAGTTAACATAAAATGTTTCCATCAGGCTTGCATTCTGCACTTTGGTTGAAAATTGACATGTATAGCACTTAATGTCAGAACATTGTATGCCCTAAGATAACAACTTTTTTGTCTTGATGTGTAGGGGCATGAGGCAACTTTCAAGCTACTCATAATCATGTGGGAAGTTAACCTAAGGTATTTCCATTAGGTTTGCACTCTGCACTATTCTGGAATATTGAAATGCATACTACTATAATGTCAGTACATTGTATGCACTGAGAAATCCACTTATTTGCCTTTATATGCAGACCCATGAAACAACTTTCAGGCATCAAAGAATCATGTGGGAAGTTAACCTAAGGTGTTTCCATCAGGTTTGCAGTAAGTACTTTGGTGTAAAATTGAAACGTATGCTATCAGTATTGTCAAAGCATTGTATGCACTGTGGTAACAACTTTTTTGTCTTGATGTGTAAAGGCAGGAAACAACTTACAAACCACACAGAATCATGTGGGAAGTTAATCAAAGGTGTTTTCATTAGGTTTGCAGTCAGGACTTTTGAGTACAATTGAAATGTATACTACTTTTATATGAAATCATTGTAAGCACTGAGATAACAACTTTTTTGTCTTGATGTGTAAAAGCAGGAAACAACTTACAAACCACAGAGAATCATGTGGGAAGTTAACTTAAAATGTTTCCATCAGGTTTGCACTCTGCACTTTGGTTGAAAATTGACATGTATAGCTCTTAATGTCAGAACATTGTATGCCCAAAGATAACAACTTATTTGTTTTGATGTGTAGAGGCATGAGGCAACTTTCAAGCTACTCATAATCATGTGGGAAGTTAACCTAAGGTGTTTCCATTAGGTTTGCAGTAAGTACTTTCGTGTAAAATTGAAATGTATACTATTAGCATTGTCAAAGCATTGTATGCACTGTGATAACAACTTTTTTGTCTTGATGTGTAAAGGCAGGAAACAACTTTCAAATCACACAGAATCATGTGGGAAGTTAACCAAAGGTGTTTTCATTAGGTTTGCAGTCAGGACTTTTGAGTACAATTGAAATGTATACTACTTTTATGTGAAATCATTGTAAGCACTGAGATAGCAACTTCTTTGTCTTGATGTGTAAAAGCAGGAAACAACTTACAAACCACACAGAATCATGTGGGAAGTTAACTTAAAATGTTTCCATCAGGTTTGCACTCTGCACTTTGGTTGAAAATTGACATGTATAGCACTTTAATGTCAGAACATTGTATGCCCTAAGATAACAACTTTTTTGTCTTGATGTGTAGAGGCATGAGGCAACTTTCAAGCTACTCATAATCATGTGGGAAGTTAACCTAAGGTGTTTCCATTAGGTTTGCAGTAAGTACTTTGGTGTAAAATTGAATTGTATACTATAAGTATTGTCAAAGCATTGTATGCACTGTGATAACAACTTTTTTGTCTTGATGTGTAAAGGCAGGAAACAACTTACAAACCACAGAGAATCATGTGGGAAGTTAACATAAAATGTTTCCATCAGGCTTGCATTCTGCACTTTGGTTGAAAATTGACATGTATAGCACTTAATGTCAGAACATTGTATGCCCTAAGATAACAACTTTTTTGTCTTGATGTGTAGGGGCATGAGGCAACTTTCAAGCTACTCATAATCATGTGGGAAGTTAACCTAAGGTATTTCCATTAGGTTTGCACTCTGCACTATTCTGGAATATTGAAATGTATACTACTTTAACGTCAGTACCTTGTATGCACTGAGAAATCCACTTTTTTGTCTTTATGTGCAGACCCATGAAACAACTTTCAGGTATCTAAGAATCATGTGGGAAGTTAACCTGAGGTGTTTCCATTAGGATTGCAGTAAGAGGTTTGGTGTAAAATTGAAATGTATGCTATCAGTATTGTCAAAGCATTGTATGCACTCTGATAATAACTTGTTTGTCTTGATGCGTAGAGGCATGAAACAACTTTCAAGCTACTCATAATCATGTGGGAAGTTAACCAAAGGTGTTTTCATTAGGTTTGCAGTCAAGACTTTTGAGTAGAATTGAAATGTATACTACTTTTATGTGAAAGCATTGTAAGCACTGAGATAACAACTTTTTTGTCTTTATGTGTAGAGGCACGAAACAACTCTGAAAATACTCATAATTATGTGGGAAGTTAACCTAAGGTGTTTCCATTAGGTTTGCAGTAAGTGCTTTGGTGTAAAATTGAAACGTATGCTATCAGTATTGTCAAAGCATTGTATGCACTGTGGTAACAACTTTTTTGTCTTGATGTGTAAAGGCAGGAAACAACTTACAAACCACACAGAATCATGTAGGAAGTTAAGCAAAGGTGTTTTCATTAGGTTTGCAGTCAGGACTTATGTGTACAATTGAAATGTATACTACTTTTATGTGAAAGCATTGTAAGCACTGAGATAACAACTTTTTTGTCTTTATGTGTAGAGGTACGAATCAACTTTGAAACTACTCATAATCATCTGGGAAGTTAACCTAAGGTGTTTCCATTAGGTTTGCAGTAGGTGCTTTGGTCTAAAATTGAAATGTATACTATTAGTATTGTCAAAGCATTGTCAAAGCATTGTCAAAGCAATTGAAATGTATACTACTTTTATATGAAATCATTGTAAGCACTGAGGTAACAACTTTTTTGTCTTGATGTGTAAAAGCAGGAAACAACTTACAAACCACAGAGAATCATGTGGGAAGTTAACTTAAAATGTTTCCATGAGGTTTGCACTCTGCACTTTGGTTGAAAATTGACATGTATAGCACTTAATGTCAGAACATTGCATGCCCTAAGATAACAACTTTTTTGTCTTGATGTGTAGAGGCATGAGGCAACTTTCAAGCTACTCATAATCATGTGGGAAGTTAACCTAAGGTGTTTCCATTAGGTTTGCAGTAAGTACTTTCATGTAAAATTGAAATGTATACTATTAGCATTGTCAAAGCATTGTATGCACTGTGATAACAACTTTTTTGTCTTGATGTGTAAAGGCAGGAAACAACTTTCAAACCACACAGAATCATGTGGGAAGTTAACTTAAAATGTTTACATCAGGTTTGCACTCTGCACTTTACTGGAATATTGAAATGCATACTACTATAATGTCAGTACATTGTATGCACTGAGAAATCCACTTATTTGCCTTTATATGCAGACCCATGAAACAACTTTCAGGCATCAAAGAATCATGTGGGAAGTTAACCTAAGGTGTTTCCATCAGGTTTGCAGTAAGTACTTTGGTGTAAAATTGAAACGTATGCTATCAGTATTGTCAAAGCATTGTATGCACTGTGGTAACAACTTTTTTGTCTTGATGTGTAAAGGCAGGAAACAACTTACAAACCACACAGAATCATGTGGGAAGTTAATCAAAGGTGTTTTCATTAGGTTTGCAGTCAGGACTTTTGAGTACAATTGAAATGTATACTACTTTTATATGAAATCATTGTAAGCACTGAGATAACAACTTTTTTGTCTTGATGTGTAAAAGCAGGAAACAACTTACAAACCACAGAGAATCATGTGGGAAGTTAACTTAAAATGTTTCCATCAGGTTTGCACTCTGCACTTTGGTTGAAAATTGACATGTATAGCTCTTAATGTCAGAACATTGTATGCCCAAAGATAACAACTTATTTGTTTTGATGTGTAGAGGCATGAGGCAACTTTCAAGCTACTCATAATCATGTGGGAAGTTAACCTAAGGTGTTTCCATTAGGTTTGCAGTAAGTACTTTCGTGTAAAATTGAAATGTATACTATTAGCATTGTCAAAGCATTGTATGCACTGTGATAACAACTTTTTTGTCTTGATGTGTAAAGGCAGGAAACAACTTTCAAATCACACAGAATCATGTGGGAAGTTAACTTAAAATGTTTCCATCAGGTTTGCACTCTGCACTTTACTGGAATATTGAAATGCATACTACTATAATGTCATACATTGTACGCACTGAGAAATCCACTTTTTTGCCTTTATGTGCAGACCCATGAAACAACTTTCAGGCATCAAAGAATCATGTGGGAAGTTAACCTAAGGTGTTTCCATCAAGTTTGCAGTAAGTACTTTGGTGTAAAATTGAAACGTATGCTATCAGTATTGTCAAAGCATTGTATGCACTGTGGTAACAACTTTTTTGTCTTGATGTGTAAAGGCAGGAAACAACTTACAAACCACACAGAAACATCTGGGAAGTTAATCAAAGGTGTTTTCATTAGGTTTGCAGTCAGGACTTTTGAGTACAATTGAAATGTATACTACTTTTATGTGAAAGCATTGTATGCACTGAGATATCAACTTTTTTGTCTTTATGTGTAGAGGTACGAATCAACTTTGAAACTACTCATAATCATCTGGGAAGTTAACCTAAGGTGTTTCCATTAGATTTGCAGTAGGTGCTTTGCTGTAAAATTGAAATGTATACTATTAGTATTGTCAAAGCATTGTATGCACTGTGATAACAACTTTTTTGTCTTGATGTGTAAAGGCAGGAAACAACTTACAAACCACACAGAATCATGTGGGAAGTTAACCAAAGGTGTTTTCATTAGGTTTGCAGTCAGGACTTTTGAGTACAATTGAAATGTATACTACTTTTATGTTAAATCATTGTAAGCACTGAGATAGCAACTTCTTTGTCTTGATGTGTAAAAGCAGGAAACAACTTACAAACCACACAGAATCATGTGGGAAGTTAACTTAAAATGTTTCCATCAGGTTTGCACTCTGCACTTTGGTTGAAAATTGACATGTATAGCACTTTAATGTCAGAATATTGTATGCCCTAAGATAACAACTTTTTTGTCTTGATGTGTAGAGGCATGAGGCAACTTTCAAGCTACTCATAATCATGTGGGAAGTTAACCTAAGGTGTTTCCATTAGGTTTGCAGTAAGTACTTTGGTGTAAAATTGAATTGTATACTATAAGTATTGTCAAAGCATTGTATGCACTGTGATAACAACTTTTTTGTCTTGATGTGTAAAGGCAGGAAACAACTTTCAAACCACACAGAATCGTGTGGGAAGTTAACCAAAGGTGTTTTCATTAGGTTTGCAGTCAGGACTTTTGAGTACAATTGAAATGTATACTACTTTTATGTGAAAGCTTTGTAAGCACTGAGATATCAACTTTTTTGTCTTTATGCGTAGAGGCACGAATCAACTATGAAGCTACTCATAATCATGTGGGAAGTTAACCTAAGGTGTTTCCATTAGGTTTGCAGTAAGTACTTTGGTGTAAAATTGAAATCTATACTATTAGTATTGTCAAAGCATTGTATGCACTGTGATAACAACTTTTTTGTCTTGATGTGTAAAGGCAGGGAACAACTTTCAAACCACACAGAATCATGTGGGAAGTTAACTTAAAATGTTTCCATCAGGTTTGCACTCTGCACTATTCTGGAATATTGAAATGTATACTACTTTAATGTCAGTACCTTGTATGCACTGAGAAATCCACTTTTTTGTCTTTATGTGCAGACCCATGAAACAACTTTCAGGCATCTAAGAATCATGTGGGAAGTTAACCTGAGGTGTTTCCATTAGGATTGCAGTAAGAGGTTTGGTGTAAAATTGAAATGTATGCTATCAGTATTGTCAAAGCATTGTATGCACTCTGATAATAACTTGTTTGTCTTGATGCGTAGAGGCATGAAACAACTTTCAAGCTACTCTTAATCATGTGGGATGTTAACCAAAGGTGTTTTCATTAGGTTTGCAGTCAAGACTTTTGAGTAGAATTGAAATGTATACTACTTTTATGTGAAAGCATTGTAAGCACTGAGATAACAACTTTTTTGTCTTGATGTGTAAAAGCAGGAAACAACTTACAAACCACAGAGAATCATGTGGGAAGTTAACTTAAAATGTTTCCATCAGGTTTACACTCTGCACTTTACTGGAATATTGAAATGCATACTACTATAATATCAGTACATTGTATGCACTGAGAAATCCACTTTTTTGCCTTTATGTGTAGACCCATGAAACAACTTTCAGGCATGAAAGAATCATGTGGGAAGTTAACCAAAGGTGTTTTCATTCGGTTTGCAGTCAGGACTTTTGAGTACAATTGAAATGTATACTACTTTTATGTGAAAGCATTGTAAGCACTGAGATATCAAGTTTTTTGTCTTTATGCGTAGAGGCACGAAACAACTATGAAGCTACTCATAATCATGTGGGAAGTTAACCTAAGGTGTTTCCATTAGGTTTGCAGTAAGTGGTTTGGTGTAAAATTGAAATGTATACTATTAGTATTGTCAAAGCATTGTATGCAATGTGATAACAACTTTTTTGTCTTGATGTGTAAAGGCAGGAAACAACTTTCAAACCACACAGAATCATGTGGGAAGTTAACTTAAAATGTTTCCATCAGGTTTGCACTCTGCACTTTACTGGAATATTGAAATGTATACTACTTTAATGTCAGTACCTTGTATGCACTGAGAAATCCACTTTTTTGTCTTTATGAGCAGACCCATGGAACAACTTTCAGGCATCGAAGAATCATGTGGGAAGTTAACCTGAGGTGTTTCCATTAGGTTTGCAGTAAGTGCTTTGGTGCAAAATTGAAATGTATGCTATCAGTATTGTCAAAGCATTGTATGCACTTTGATAACAACTTTTTTGTCTTGATGTGTAAAGGCAGGAAACAACTTACAAACCACACAGAATAATGTGGGAAGTTAAGCAAAGGTGTTTTCATTAGGTTTGCAGTCAGGACTTATGAGTACAATTGAAATGTATAATACTTTTTTGTGAAAGCATCGTAAGCACTGAGATAACAACTTTTTTCTCTTTATGTGTAGAGGTACGAATCAACTTTGAAACTACTCATAATCATCTGGGAAGTTAACCTAAGGTGTTTCCATTAGGTTTGCAGTAGGTGTTTTGGTGTAAAATTGAAATGTATACTATTAGTATTGTCAAAGCATTGTATGCACTGTGATAACAACTTTTTTGTCTTGATGTGTAAAGGCAGGAAACAACTTACAAACCACACAGAATCATGTGGGAAGTTAACCAAAGGTGTTTTCATTAGGTTTGCAGTCAGGACTTTTGAGTACAATTGAAATGTATACTACTTTTATATGAAATCATTGTAAGCACTGAGATAACAACTTTTTTGTCTTGATGTGTAAAAGCAGGAAACAACTTACAAACCACCGAGAATCATGTGGGAAGTTAACTTAAAATGTTTCCATCAGGTTTGCACTCTGCACTTTGGTTGAAAATTGACATGTATAGCTCTTAATGTCAGAACATTGTATGCCCTAAGATAACAACTTTTTTGTCTTGATGTGTAGAGGCATGAGGCAACTTTCAAGCTACTCATTATCATGTGGGAAGTTAACCTAAGGTGTTTCCATTAGGTTTGCAGTAAGTACTTTGGTGTAAAATTGAAACGTATGCTATCAGTATTGTCAAAGCATTGTATGCACTGTGATAACAACTATTTTGTCTTGATGTGTAAAGGCAGGAAACAACTTACAAACCACACAGAATCATGTGGGAAGTTAACTTAAAATGTTTCCATCAGGTTTGCACTCTGCACTTTACTGGAATATTGAAATGCATACTACTATAATGTCAGTACATTGTATGCACTGAGAAATCCACTTTTTTGCCTTTATGTGTAGACCCATGAAACAACTTTCAGGCATGAAAGAATCATGTGGGAAGTGAACCAAAGGTGTTTTCATTCGGTTTGCAGTCAGGACTTTTGAGTACAATTGAAATGTATACTACTTTTATGTGAAAGCATTGTAAGCACTGAGATATCAAGTTTTTTGTCTTTATGCGTAGAGGCACGAAACAACTATGAAGCTACTCATAATCATGTGGGAAGTTAACCTAAGGTGTTTCCATTAGGTTTGCAGTAAGTGGTTTGGTGTAAAATTGAAATGTATACTATTAGTATTGTCAAAGCATTGTATGCAATGTGATAACAACTTTTTTGTCTTGATGTGTAAAGGCAGGAAACAACTTTCAAACCACACAGAATCATGTGGGAAGTTAACTTAAAATGTTTCCATCAGGTTTGCACTCTGCACTTTACTGGAATATTGAAATGTATACTACTTTAATGTCAGTACCTTGTATGCACTGAGAAATCCACTTTTTTGTCTTTATGAGCAGACCCATGAAACAACTTTCAGGCATCAAAGAATCATGTGGGAAGTTAACCTAAGGTGTTTCCATCAGGTTTGCAGTAAGTACTTTGGTGTAAAATTGAAACGTATGCTATCAGTATTGTCAAAGCATTGTATGCACTGTGGTAACAACTTTTTTGTCTTGATGTGAAAAGGCAGGAAACAACTTACAAACCACACAGAAACATCTGGGAAGTTAATCAAAGGTGTTTTCATTAGGTTTGCAGTCAGGACTTTTGAGTACAATTGAAATGTATACTACTTTTATTTGAAAGCATTGTAAGCACTGAGATATCAACTTTTTTATCTTTATGTGTAGAGGTACGAATCAACTTTGAAACTACTCATAATCATCTGGGAAGTTAACCTAAGGTGTTTCCATTAGGTTTGCAGTAGGTGCTTTGGTGTAAAATTGAAATGTATACTATTAGTATTGTCAAAGCATTGTATGCACTGTGATAACAACTTTTTTGTCTTGATGTGTAAAGGCAGGAAACAACTTACAAACCACACAGAATCATGTGGGAAGTTAACCAAAGGTGTTTTCATTAGGTTTGCAGTCAGGACTTTTGAGTACAATTGAAATGTATACTACTTTTATGTGAAATCATTGTAAGCACTGAGATAGCAACTTCTTTGTCTTGATGTGTAAAAGCAGGAAACAACTTACAAACCACACAGAATCATGTGGGAAGTTAACTTAAAATGTTTCCATCAGGTTTGCACTCTGCACTTTGGTTGAAAATTGACATGTATAGCACTTTAATGTCAGAACATTGTATGCCCTAAGATAACAACTTTTTTGTCTTGATGTGTAGAGGCATGAGGCAACTTTCAAGCTACTCATAATCATGTGGGAAGTTAACCTAAGGTGTTTCCATTAGGTTTGCAGTAAGTACTTTGGTGTAAAATTGAATTGTATACTATAAGTATTGTCAAAGCATTGTATGCACTGTGATAACAACTTTTTTGTCTTGATGTGTAAAGGCAGGAAACAACTTTCAAACCACACAGAATCATGTGGGAAGTTAACCAAAGGTGTTTTCATTAGGTTTGCAGTCAGGACTTTTGAGTACAATTGAAATGTATACTACTTTTATGTGAAAGCATTGTAAGCACTGAGACATCAACTTTTTTGTCTTTATGCGTAGAGGCACGAAACAACTATGAAGCTACTCATAATCATGTGGGAAGTTAACCTAAGGTGTTTCCATTAGGTTTGCAGTAAGTACTTTGGTGTAAAATTGAAATCTATACTATTAGTATTGTCAAACCATTGTGTGCACTGTGATAACAACTTTTTTGTCTTGATGTGTAAAGGCAGGAAACAACTTACAAACCACAGAGAATCATGTGGGAAGTTAACATAAAATGTTTCCATCAGGCTTGCATTCTGCACTTTGGTTGAAAATTGACATGTATAGCACTTAATGTCAGAACATTGTATGCCCTAAGATAACAACTTTTTTGTCTTGATGTGTAGGGGCATGAGGCAACTTTCAAGCTACTCATAATCATGTGGGAAGTTAACCTAAGGTATTTCCATTAGGTTTGCACTCTGCACTATTCTGGAATATTGAAATGCATACTACTATAATGTCAGTACATTGTATGCACTGAGAAATCCACTTATTTGCCTTTATATGCAGACCCATGAAACAACTTTCAGGCATCAAAGAATCATGTGGGAAGTTAACCTAAGGTGTTTCCATTAGGTTTGCAGTAAGTACTTTCGTGTAAAATTGAAATGTATACTATTAGCATTGTCAAAGCATTGTATGCACTGTGATAACAACTTTTTTGTCTTGATGTGTAAAGGCAGGAAACAACTTTCAAATCACACAGAATCATGTGGAAGTTAACCAAAGGTGTTTTCATTAGGTTTGCAGTCAGGACTTTTGAGTACAATTGAAATGTATACTACTTTTATGTGAAATCATTGTAAGCACTGAGATAGCAACTTCTTTGTCTTGATGTGTAAAAGCAGGAAACAACTTACAAACCACACAGAATCATGTGGGAAGTTAACTTAAAATGTTTCCATCAGGTTTGCACTCTGCACTTTGGTTGAAAATTGACATGTATAGCACTTTAATGTCAGAACATTGTATGCCCTAAGATAACAACTTTTTTGTCTTGATGTGTAGAGGCATGAGGCAACTTTCAAGCTACTCATAATCATGTGGGAAGTTAACCTAAGGTGTTTCCATTAGGTTTGCAGTAAGTACTTTGGTGTAAAATTGAATTGTATACTATAAGTATTGTCAAAGCATTGTATGCACTGTGATAACAACTTTTTTGTCTTGATGTGTAAAGGCAGGAAACAACTTACAAACCACAGAGAATCATGTGGGAAGTTAACATAAAATGTTTCCATCAGGCTTGCATTCTGCACTTTGGTTGAAAATTGACATGTATAGCACTTAACGTCAGAACATTGTATGCCCTAAGATAACAACTTTTTTGTCTTGATGTGTAGGGGCATGAGGCAACTTTCAAGCTACTCATAATCATGTGGGAAGTTAACCTAAGGTATTTCCATTAGGTTTGCACTCTGCACTATTCTGGAATATTGAAATGTATACTACTTTAACGTCAGTACCTTGTATGCACTGAGAAATCCACTTTTTTGTCTTTATGTGCAGACCCATGAAACAACTTTCAGGTATCTAAGAATCATGTGGGAAGTTAACCTGAGGTGTTTCCATTAGGATTGCAGTAAGAGGTTTGGTGTAAAATTGAAATGTATGCTATCAGTATTGTCAAAGCATTGTATGCACTCTGATAATAACTTGTTTGTCTTGATGCGTAGAGGCATGAAACAACTTTCAAGCTACTCATAATCATGTGGGAAGTTAACCAAAGGTGTTTTCATTAGGTTTGCAGTCAAGACTTTTGAGTAGAATTGAAATGTATACTACTTTTATGTGAAAGCATTGTAAGCACTGAGATAACAACTTTTTTGTCTTTATGTGTAGAGGCACGAAACAACTCTGAAAATACTCATAATTATGTGGGAAGTTAACCTAAGGTGTTTCCATTAGGTTTGCAGTAAGTGCTTTGGTGTAAAATTGAAACGTATGCTATCAGTATTGTCAAAGCATTGTATGCACTGTGGTAACAACTTTTTTGTCTTGATGTGTAAAGGCAGGAAACAACTTACAAACCACACAGAATCATGTAGGAAGTTAAGCAAAGGTGTTTTCATTAGGTTTGCAGTCAGGACTTATGTGTACAATTGAAATGTATACTACTTTTATGTGAAAGCATTGTAAGCACTGAGATAACAACTTTTTTGTCTTTATGTGTAGAGGTACGAATCAACTTTGAAACTACTCATAATCATCTGGGAAGTTAACCTAAGGTGTTTCCATTAGGTTTGCAGTAGGTGCTTTGGTCTAAAATTGAAATGTATACTATTAGTATTGTCAAAGCATTGTCAAAGCATTGTCAAAGCAATTGAAATGTATACTACTTTTATATGAAATCATTGTAAGCACTGAGGTAACAACTTTTTTGTCTTGATGTGTAAAAGCAGGAAACAACTTACAAACCACAGAGAATCATGTGGGAAGTTAACTTAAAATGTTTCCATGAGGTTTGCACTCTGCACTTTGGTTGAAAATTGACATGTATAGCACTTAATGTCAGAAAATTGCATGCCCTAAGATAACAACTTTTTTGTCTTGATGTGTAGAGGCATGAGGCAACTTTCAAGCTACTCATAATCATGTGGGAAGTTAACCTAAGGTGTTTCCATTAGGTTTGCAGTAAGTACTTTCATGTAAAATTGAAATGTATACTATTAGCATTGTCAAAGCATTGTATGCACTGTGATAACAACTTTTTTGTCTTGATGTGTAAAGGCAGGAAACAACTTTCAAACCACACAGAATCATGTGGGAAGTTAACTTAAAATGTTTACATCAGGTTTGCACTCTGCACTTTACTGGAATATTGAAATGCATACTACTATAATGTCAGTACATTGTATGCACTGAGAAATCCACTTATTTGCCTTTATATGCAGACCCATGAAACAACTTTCAGGCATCAAAGAATCATGTGGGAAGTTAACCTAAGGTGTTTCCATCAGGTTTGCAGTAAGTACTTTGGTGTAAAATTGAAACGTATGCTATCAGTATTGTCAAAGCATTGTATGCACTGTGGTAACAACTTTTTTGTCTTGATGTGTAAAGGCAGGAAACAACTTACAAACCACACAGAATCATGTGGGAAGTTAATCAAAGGTGTTTTCATTAGGTTTGCAGTCAGGACTTTTGAGTACAATTGAAATGTATACTACTTTTATATGAAATCATTGTAAGCACTGAGATAACAACTTTTTTGTCTTGATGTGTAAAAGCAGGAAACAACTTACAAACCACAGAGAATCATGTGGGAAGTTAACTTAAAATGTTTCCATCAGGTTTGCACTCTGCACTTTGGTTGAAAATTGACATGTATAGCTCTTAATGTCAGAACATTGTATGCCCAAAGATAACAACTTATTTGTTTTGATGTGTAGAGGCATGAGGCAACTTTCAAGCTACTCATAATCATGTGGGAAGTTAACCTAAGGTGTTTCCATTAGGTTTGCAGTAAGTACTTTCGTGTAAAATTGAAATGTATACTATTAGCATTGTCAAAGCATTGTATGCACTGTGATAACAACTTTTTTGTCTTGATGTGTAAAGGCAGGAAACAACTTTCAAATCACACAGAATCATGTGGGAAGTTAACTTAAAATGTTTCCATCAGGTTTGCACTCTGCACTTTACTGGAATATTGAAATGCATACTACTATAATGTCATACATTGTACGCACTGAGAAATCCACTTTTTTGCCTTTATGTGCAGACCCATGAAACAACTTTCAGGCATCAAAGAATCATGTGGGAAGTTAACCTAAGGTGTTTCCATCAAGTTTGCAGTAAGTACTTTGGTGTAAAATTGAAACGTATGCTATCAGTATTGTCAAAGCATTGTATGCACTGTGGTAACAACTTTTTTGTCTTGATGTGTAAAGGCAGGAAACAACTTACAAACCACACAGAAACATCTGGGAAGTTAATCAAAGGTGTTTTCATTAGGTTTGCAGTCAGGACTTTTGAGTACAATTGAAATGTATACTACTTTTATGTGAAAGCATTGTATGCACTGAGATATCAACTTTTTTGTCTTTATGTGTAGAGGTACGAATCAACTTTGAAACTACTCATAATCATCTGGGAAGTTAACCTAAGGTGTTTCCATTAGATTTGCAGTAGGTGCTTTGCTGTAAAATTGAAATGTATACTATTAGTATTGTCAAAGCATTGTATGCACTGTGATAACAACTTTTTTGTCTTGATGTGTAAAGGCAGGAAACAACTTACAAACCACACAGAATCATGTGGGAAGTTAACCAAAGGTGTTTTCATTAGGTTTGCAGTCAGGACTTTTGAGTACAATTGAAATGTATACTACTTTTATGTTAAATCATTGTAAGCACTGAGATAGCAACTTCTTTGTCTTGATGTGTAAAAGCAGGAAACAACTTACAAACCACACAGAATCATGTGGGAAGTTAACTTAAAATGTTTCCATCAGGTTTGCACTCTGCACTTTGGTTGAAAATTGACATGTATAGCACTTTAATGTCAGAATATTGTATGCCCTAAGATAACAACTTTTTTGTCTTGATGTGTAGAGGCATGAGGCAACTTTCAAGCTACTCATAATCATGTGGGAAGTTAACCTAAGGTGTTTCCATTAGGTTTGCAGTAAGTACTTTGGTGTAAAATTGAATTGTATACTATAAGTATTGTCAAAGCATTGTATGCACTGTGATAACAACTTTTTTGTCTTGATGTGTAAAGGCAGGAAACAACTTTCAAACCACACAGAATCGTGTGGGAAGTTAACCAAAGGTGTTTTCATTAGGTTTGCAGTCAGGACTTTTGAGTACAATTGAAATGTATACTACTTTTATGTGAAAGCTTTGTAAGCACTGAGATATCAACATTTTTTGTCTTTATGCGTAGAGGCACGAATCAACTATGAAGCTACTCATAATCATGTGGGAAGTTAACCTAAGGTGTTTCCATTAGGTTTGCAGTAAGTACTTTGGTGTAAAATTGAAATCTATACTATTAGTATTGTCAAAGCATTGTATGCACTGTGATAACAACTTTTTTGTCTTGATGTGTAAAGGCAGGGAACAACTTTCAAACCACACAGAATCATGTGGGAAGTTAACTTAAAATGTTTCCATCAGGTTTGCACTCTGCACTATTCTGGAATATTGAAATGTATACTACTTTAATGTCAGTACCTTGTATGCACTGAGAAATCCACTTTTTTGTCTTTATGTGCAGACCCATGAAACAACTTTCAGGCATCTAAGAATCATGTGGGAAGTTAACCTGAGGTGTTTCCATTAGGATTGCAGTAAGAGGTTTGGTGTAAAATTGAAATGTATGCTATCAGTATTGTCAAAGCATTGTATGCACTCTGATAATAACTTGTTTGTCTTGATGCGTAGAGGCATGAAACAACTTTCAAGCTACTCTTAATCATGTGGGATGTTAACCAAAGGTGTTTTCATTAGGTTTGCAGTCAAGACTTTTGAGTAGAATTGAAATGTATACTACTTTTATGTGAAAGCATTGTAAGCACTGAGATAACAACTTTTTTGTCTTGATGTGTAAAAGCAGGAAACAACTTACAAACCACAGAGAATCATGTGGGAAGTTAACTTAAAATGTTTCCATCAGGTTTACACTCTGCACTTTACTGGAATATTGAAATGCATACTACTATAATATCAGTACATTGTATGCACTGAGAAATCCACTTTTTTGCCTTTATGTGTAGACCCATGAAACAACTTTCAGGCATGAAAGAATCATGTGGGAAGTTAACCAAAGGTGTTTTCATTCGGTTTGCAGTCAGGACTTTTGAGTACAATTGAAATGTATACTACTTTTATGTGAAAGCATTGTAAGCACTGAGATATCAAGTTTTTTGTCTTTATGCGTAGAGGCACGAAACAACTATGAAGCTACTCATAATCATGTGGGAAGTTAACCTAAGGTGTTTCCATTAGGTTTGCAGTAAGTGGTTTGGTGTAAAATTGAAATGTATACTATTAGTATTGTCAAAGCATTGTATGCAATGTGATAACAACTTTTTTGTCTTGATGTGTAAAGGCAGGAAACAACTTACAAACCACAGAGAATCATGTGGGAAGTTAACATAAAATGTTTCCATCAGGCTTGCATTCTGCACTTTGGTTGAAAATTGACATGTATAGCACTTAATGTCAGAACATTGTATGCCCTAAGATAACAACTTTTTTGTCTTGATGTGTAGGGGCATGAGGCAACTTTCAAGCTACTCATAATCATGTGGGAAGTTAACCTAAGGTATTTCCATTAGGTTTGCACTCTGCACTATTCTGGAATATTGAAATGCATACTACTATAATGTCAGTACATTGTATGCACTGAGAAATCCACTTATTTGCCTTTATATGCAGACCCATGAAACAACTTTCAGGCATCAAAGAATCATGTGGGAAGTTAACCTAAGGTGTTTCCATCAGGTTTGCAGTAAGTACTTTGGTGTAAAATTGAAACGTATGCTATCAGTATTGTCAAAGCATTGTATGCACTGTGGTAACAACTTTTTTGTCTTGATGTGTAAAGGCAGGAAACAACTTACAAACCACACAGAATCATGTGGGAAGTTAATCAAAGGTGTTTTCATTAGGTTTGCAGTCAGGACTTTTGAGTACAATTGAAATGTATACTACTTTTATATGAAATCATTGTAAGCACTGAGATAACAACTTTTTTGTCTTGATGTGTAAAAGCAGGAAACAACTTACAAACCACAGAGAATCATGTGGGAAGTTAACTTAAAATGTTTCCATCAGGTTTGCACTCTGCACTTTGGTTGAAAATTGACATGTATAGCTCTTAATGTCAGAACATTGTATGCCCAAAGATAACAACTTATTTGTTTTGATGTGTAGAGGCATGAGGCAACTTTCAAGCTACTCATAATCATGTGGGAAGTTAACCTAAGGTGTTTCCATTAGGTTTGCAGTAAGTACTTTCGTGTAAAATTGAAATGTATACTATTAGCATTGTCAAAGCATTGTATGCACTGTGATAACAACTTTTTTGTCTTGATGTGTAAAGGCAGGAAACAACTTTCAAATCACACAGAATCATGTGGGAAGTTAACCAAAGGTGTTTTCATTAGGTTTGCAGTCAGGACTTTTGAGTACAATTGAAATGTATACTACTTTTATGTTAAATCATTGTAAGCACTGAGATAGCAACTTCTTTGTCTTGATGTGTAGAGGCACGAAACAACTCTGAAAATACTCATAATTATGTGGGAAGTTAACCTAAGGTGTTTCCATTAGGTTTGCAGTAAGTGCTTTGGTGTAAAATTGAAACGTATGCTATCAGTATTGTCAAAGCATTGTATGCACTGTGGTAACAACTTTTTTGTCTTGATGTGTAAAGGCAGGAAACAACTTACAAACCACACAGAATCATGTAGGAAGTTAAGCAAAGGTGTTTTCATTAGGTTTGCAGTCAGGACTTATGTGTACAATTGAAATGTATACTACTTTTATGTGAAAGCATTGTAAGCACTGAGATAACAACTTTTTTGTCTTTATGTGTAGAGGTACGAATCAACTTTGAAACTACTCATAATCATCTGGGAAGTTAACCTAAGGTGTTTCCATTAGGTTTGCAGTAGGTGCTTTGGTCTAAAATTGAAATGTATACTATTAGTATTGTCAAAGCATTGTCAAAGCATTGTCAAAGCAATTGAAATGTATACTACTTTTATATGAAATCATTGTAAGCACTGAGGTAACAACTTTTTTGTCTTGATGTGTAAAAGCAGGAAACAACTTACAAACCACAGAGAATCATGTGGGAAGTTAACTTAAAATGTTTCCATGAGGTTTGCACTCTGCACTTTGGTTGAAAATTGACATGTATAGCACTTAATGTCAGAAAATTGCATGCCCTAAGATAACAACTTTTTTGTCTTGATGTGTAGAGGCATGAGGCAACTTTCAAGCTACTCATAATCATGTGGGAAGTTAACCTAAGGTGTTTCCATTAGGTTTGCAGTAAGTACTTTCATGTAAAATTGAAATGTATACTATTAGCATTGTCAAAGCATTGTATGCACTGTGATAACAACTTTTTTGTCTTGATGTGTAAAGGCAGGAAACAACTTTCAAACCACACAGAATCATGTGGGAAGTTAACTTAAAATGTTTACATCAGGTTTGCACTCTGCACTTTACTGGAATATTGAAATGCATACTACTATAATGTCAGTACATTGTATGCACTGAGAAATCCACTTATTTGCCTTTATATGCAGACCCATGAAACAACTTTCAGGCATCAAAGAATCATGTGGGAAGTTAACCTAAGGTGTTTCCATCAGGTTTGCAGTAAGTACTTTGGTGTAAAATTGAAACGTATGCTATCAGTATTGTCAAAGCATTGTATGCACTGTGGTAACAACTTTTTTGTCTTGATGTGTAAAGGCAGGAAACAACTTACAAACCACACAGAATCATGTGGGAAGTTAATCAAAGGTGTTTTCATTAGGTTTGCAGTCAGGACTTTTGAGTACAATTGAAATGTATACTACTTTTATATGAAATCATTGTAAGCACTGAGATAACAACTTTTTTGTCTTGATGTGTAAAAGCAGGAAACAACTTACAAACCACAGAGAATCATGTGGGAAGTTAACTTAAAATGTTTCCATCAGGTTTGCACTCTGCACTTTGGTTGAAAATTGACATGTATAGCTCTTAATGTCAGAACATTGTATGCCCAAAGATAACAACTTATTTGTTTTGATGTGTAGAGGCATGAGGCAACTTTCAAGCTACTCATAATCATGTGGGAAGTTAACCTAAGGTGTTTCCATTAGGTTTGCAGTAAGTACTTTCGTGTAAAATTGAAATGTATACTATTAGCATTGTCAAAGCATTGTATGCACTGTGATAACAACTTTTTTGTCTTGATGTGTAAAGGCAGGAAACAACTTTCAAATCACACAGAATCATGTGGGAAGTTAACTTAAAATGTTTCCATCAGGTTTGCACTCTGCACTTTACTGGAATATTGAAATGCATACTACTATAATGTCATACATTGTACGCACTGAGAAATCCACTTTTTTGCCTTTATGTGCAGACCCATGAAACAACTTTCAGGCATCAAAGAATCATGTGGGAAGTTAACCTAAGGTGTTTCCATCAAGTTTGCAGTAAGTACTTTGGTGTAAAATTGAAACGTATGCTATCAGTATTGTCAAAGCATTGTATGCACTGTGGTAACAACTTTTTTGTCTTGATGTGTAAAGGCAGGAAACAACTTACAAACCACACAGAAACATCTGGGAAGTTAATCAAAGGTGTTTTCATTAGGTTTGCAGTCAGGACTTTTGAGTACAATTGAAATGTATACTACTTTTATGTGAAAGCATTGTATGCACTGAGATATCAACTTTTTTGTCTTTATGTGTAGAGGTACGAATCAACTTTGAAACTACTCATAATCATCTGGGAAGTTAACCTAAGGTGTTTCCATTAGATTTGCAGTAGGTGCTTTGCTGTAAAATTGAAATGTATACTATTAGTATTGTCAAAGCATTGTATGCACTGTGATAACAACTTTTTTGTCTTGATGTGTAAAGGCAGGAAACAACTTACAAACCACACAGAATCATGTGGGAAGTTAACCAAAGGTGTTTTCATTAGGTTTGCAGTCAGGACTTTTGAGTACAATTGAAATGTATACTACTTTTATGTTAAATCATTGTAAGCACTGAGATAGCAACTTCTTTGTCTTGATGTGTAAAAGCAGGAAACAACTTACAAACCACACAGAATCATGTGGGAAGTTAACTTAAAATGTTTCCATCAGGTTTGCACTCTGCACTTTGGTTGAAAATTGACATGTATAGCACTTTAATGTCAGAATATTGTATGCCCTAAGATAACAACTTTTTTGTCTTGATGTGTAGAGGCATGAGGCAACTTTCAAGCTACTCATAATCATGTGGGAAGTTAACCTAAGGTGTTTCCATTAGGTTTGCAGTAAGTACTTTGGTGTAAAATTGAATTGTATACTATAAGTATTGTCGAAGCATTGTATGCACTGTGATAACAACTTTTTTGTCTTGATGTGTAAAGGCAGGAAACAACTTTCAAACCACACAGAATCGTGTGGGAAGTTAACCAAAGGTGTTTTCATTAGGTTTGCAGTCAGGACTTTTGAGTACAATTGAAATGTATACTACTTTTATGTGAAAGCTTTGTAAGCACTGAGATATCAACATTTTTTGTCTTTATGCGTAGAGGCACGAATCAACTATGAAGCTACTCATAATCATGTGGGAAGTTAACCTAAGGTGTTTCCATTAGGTTTGCAGTAAGTACTTTGGTGTAAAATTGAAATCTATACTATTAGTATTGTCAAAGCATTGTATGCACTGTGATAACAACTTTTTTGTCTTGATGTGTAAAGGCAGGGAACAACTTTCAAACCACACAGAATCATGTGGGAAGTTAACTTAAAATGTTTCCATCAGGTTTGCACTCTGCACTATTCTGGAATATTGAAATGTATACTACTTTAATGTCAGTACCTTGTATGCACTGAGAAATCCACTTTTTTGTCTTTATGTGCAGACCCATGAAACAACTTTCAGGCATCTAAGAATCATGTGGGAAGTTAACCTGAGGTGTTTCCATTAGGATTGCAGTAAGAGGTTTGGTGTAAAATTGAAATGTATGCTATCAGTATTGTCAAAGCATTGTATGCACTCTGATAATAACTTGTTTGTCTTGATGCGTAGAGGCATGAAACAACTTTCAAGCTACTCTTAATCATGTGGGATGTTAACCAAAGGTGTTTTCATTAGGTTTGCAGTCAAGACTTTTGAGTAGAATTGAAATGTATACTACTTTTATGTGAAAGCATTGTAAGCACTGAGATAACAACTTTTTTGTCTTGATGTGTAAAAGCAGGAAACAACTTACAAACCACAGAGAATCATGTGGGAAGTTAACTTAAAATGTTTCCATCAGGTTTACACTCTGCACTTTACTGGAATATTGAAATGCATACTACTATAATATCAGTACATTGTATGCACTGAGAAATCCACTTTTTTGCCTTTATGTGTAGACCCATGAAACAACTTTCAGGCATGAAAGAATCATGTGGGAAGTTAACCAAAGGTGTTTTCATTCGGTTTGCAGTCAGGACTTTTGAGTACAATTGAAATGTATACTACTTTTATGTGAAAGCATTGTAAGCACTGAGATATCAAGTTTTTTGTCTTTATGCGTAGAGGCACGAAACAACTATGAAGCTACTCATAATCATGTGGGAAGTTAACCTAAGGTGTTTCCATTAGGTTTGCAGTAAGTGGTTTGGTGTAAAATTGAAATGTATACTATTAGTATTGTCAAAGCATTGTATGCAATGTGATAACAACTTTTTTGTCTTGATGTGTAAAGGCAGGAAACAACTTACAAACCACAGAGAATCATGTGGGAAGTTAACATAAAATGTTTCCATCAGGCTTGCATTCTGCACTTTGGTTGAAAATTGACATGTATAGCACTTAATGTCAGAACATTGTATGCCCTAAGATAACAACTTTTTTGTCTTGATGTGTAGGGGCATGAGGCAACTTTCAAGCTACTCATAATCATGTGGGAAGTTAACCTAAGGTATTTCCATTAGGTTTGCACTCTGCACTATTCTGGAATATTGAAATGCATACTACTATAATGTCAGTACATTGTATGCACTGAGAAATCCACTTATTTGCCTTTATATGCAGACCCATGAAACAACTTTCAGGCATCAAAGAATCATGTGGGAAGTTAACCTAAGGTGTTTCCATCAGGTTTGCAGTAAGTACTTTGGTGTAAAATTGAAACGTATGCTATCAGTATTGTCAAAGCATTGTATGCACTGTGGTAACAACTTTTTTGTCTTGATGTGTAAAGGCAGGAAACAACTTACAAACCACACAGAATCATGTGGGAAGTTAATCAAAGGTGTTTTCATTAGGTTTGCAGTCAGGACTTTTGAGTACAATTGAAATGTATACTACTTTTATATGAAATCATTGTAAGCACTGAGATAACAACTTTTTTGTCTTGATGTGTAAAAGCAGGAAACAACTTACAAACCACAGAGAATCATGTGGGAAGTTAACTTAAAATGTTTCCATCAGGTTTGCACTCTGCACTTTGGTTGAAAATTGACATGTATAGCTCTTAATGTCAGAACATTGTATGCCCAAAGATAACAACTTATTTGTTTTGATGTGTAGAGGCATGAGGCAACTTTCAAGCTACTCATAATCATGTGGGAAGTTAACCTAAGGTGTTTCCATTAGGTTTGCAGTAAGTACTTTCGTGTAAAATTGAAATGTATACTATTAGCATTGTCAAAGCATTGTATGCACTGTGATAACAACTTTTTTGTCTTGATGTGTAAAGGCAGGAAACAACTTTCAAATCACACAGAATCATGTGGGAAGTTAACCAAAGGTGTTTTCATTAGGTTTGCAGTCAGGACTTTTGAGTACAATTGAAATGTATACTACTTTTATGTGAAATCATTGTAAGCACTGAGATAGCAACTTCTTTGTCTTGATGTGTAAAAGCAGGAAACAACTTACAAACCACACAGAATCATGTGGGAAGTTAACTTAAAATGTTTCCATCAGGTTTGCACTCTGCACTTTGGTTGAAAATTGACATGTATAGCACTTTAATGTCAGAACATTGTATGCCCTAAGATAACAACTTTTTTGTCTTGATGTGTAGAGGCATGAGGCAACTTTCAAGCTACTCATAATCATGTGGGAAGTTAACCTAAGGTGTTTCCATTAGGTTTGCAGTAAGTACTTTGGTGTAAAATTGAATTGTATACTATAAGTATTGTCAAAGCATTGTATGCACTGTGATAACAACTTTTTTGTCTTGATGTGTAAAGGCAGGAAACAACTTACAAACCACAGAGAATCATGTGGGAAGTTAACATAAAATGTTTCCATCAGGCTTGCATTCTGCACTTTGGTTGAAAATTGACATGTATAGCACTTAATGTCAGAACATTGTATGCCCTAAGATAACAACTTTTTTGTCTTGATGTGTAGGGGCATGAGGCAACTTTCAAGCTACTCATAATCATGTGGGAAGTTAACCTAAGGTATTTCCATTAGGTTTGCACTCTGCACTATTCTGGAATATTGAAATGTATACTACTTTAACGTCAGTACCTTGTATGCACTGAGAAATCCACTTTTTTGTCTTTATGTGCAGACCCATGAAACAACTTTCAGGTATCTAAGAATCATGTGGGAAGTTAACCTGAGGTGTTTCCATTAGGATTGCAGTAAGAGGTTTGGTGTAAAATTGAAATGTATGCTATCAGTATTGTCAAAGCATTGTATGCACTCTGATAATAACTTGTTTGTCTTGATGCGTAGAGGCATGAAACAACTTTCAAGCTACTCATAATCATGTGGGAAGTTAACCAAAGGTGTTTTCATTAGGTTTGCAGTCAAGACTTTTGAGTAGAATTGAAATGTATACTACTTTTATGTGAAAGCATTGTAAGCACTGAGATAACAACTTTTTTGTCTTTATGTGTAGAGGCACGAAACAACTCTGAAAATACTCATAATTATGTGGGAAGTTAACCTAAGGTGTTTCCATTAGGTTTGCTGTAAGTGCTTTGGTGTAAAATTGAAACGTATGCTATCAGTATTGTCAAAGCATTGTATGCACTGTGGTAACAACTTTTTTGTCTTGATGTGTAAAGGCAGGAAACAACTTACAAACCACACAGAATCATGTAGGAAGTTAAGCAAAGGTGTTTTCATTAGGTTTGCAGTCAGGACTTATGTGTACAATTGAAATGTATACTACTTTTATGTGAAAGCATTGTAAGCACTGAGATAACAACTTTTTTGTCTTTATGTGTAGAGGTACGAATCAACTTTGAAACTACTCATAATCATCTGGGAAGTTAACCTAAGGTGTTTCCATTAGGTTTGCAGTAGGTGCTTTGGTCTAAAATTGAAATGTATACTATTAGTATTGTCAAAGCATTGTCAAAGCATTGTCAAAGCAATTGAAATGTATACTACTTTTATATGAAATCATTGTAAGCACTGAGGTAACAACTTTTTTGTCTTGATGTGTAAAAGCAGGAAACAACTTACAAACCACAGAGAATCATGTGGGAAGTTAACTTAAAATGTTTCCATGAGGTTTGCACTCTGCACTTTGGTTGAAAATTGACATGTATAGCACTTAATGTCAGAACATTGCATGCCCTAAGATAACAACTTTTTTGTCTTGATGTGTAGAGGCATGAGGCAACTTTCAAGCTACTCATAATCATGTGGGAAGTTAACCTAAGGTGTTTCCATTAGGTTTGCAGTAAGTACTTTCATGTAAAATTGAAATGTATACTATTAGCATTGTCAAAGCATTGTATGCACTGTGATAACAACTTTTTTGTCTTGATGTGTAAAGGCAGGAAACAACTTTCAAACCACACAGAATCATGTGGGAAGTTAACTTAAAATGTTTACATCAGGTTTGCACTCTGCACTTTACTGGAATATTGAAATGCATACTACTATAATGTCAGTACATTGTATGCACTGAGAAATCCACTTATTTGCCTTTATATGCAGACCCATGAAACAACTTTCAGGCATCAAAGAATCATGTGGGAAGTTAACCTAAGGTGTTTCCATCAGGTTTGCAGTAAGTACTTTGGTGTAAAATTGAAACGTATGCTATCAGTATTGTCAAAGCATTGTATGCACTGTGGTAACAACTTTTTTGTCTTGATGTGTAAAGGCAGGAAACAACTTACAAACCACACAGAATCATGTGGGAAGTTAATCAAAGGTGTTTTCATTAGGTTTGCAGTCAGGACTTTTGAGTACAATTGAAATGTATACTACTTTTATATGAAATCATTGTAAGCACTGAGATAACAACTTTTTTGTCTTGATGTGTAAAAGCAGGAAACAACTTACAAACCACAGAGAATCATGTGGGAAGTTAACTTAAAATGTTTCCATCAGGTTTGCACTCTGCACTTTGGTTGAAAATTGACATGTATAGCTCTTAATGTCAGAACATTGTATGCCCAAAGATAACAACTTATTTGTTTTGATGTGTAGAGGCATGAGGCAACTTTCAAGCTACTCATAATCATGTGGGAAGTTAACCTAAGGTGTTTCCATTAGGTTTGCAGTAAGTACTTTCGTGTAAAATTGAAATGTATACTATTAGCATTGTCAAAGCATTGTATGCACTGTGATAACAACTTTTTTGTCTTGATGTGTAAAGGCAGGAAACAACTTTCAAATCACACAGAATCATGTGGGAAGTTAACTTAAAATGTTTCCATCAGGTTTGCACTCTGCACTTTACTGGAATATTGAAATGCATACTACTATAATGTCATACATTGTACGCACTGAGAAATCCACTTTTTTGCCTTTATGTGCAGACCCATGAAACAACTTTCAGGCATCAAAGAATCATGTGGGAAGTTAACCTAAGGTGTTTCCATCAAGTTTGCAGTAAGTACTTTGGTGTAAAATTGAAACGTATGCTATCAGTATTGTCAAAGCATTGTATGCACCGTGGTAACAACTTTTTTGTCTTGATGTGTAAAGGCAGGAAACAACTTACAAACCACACAGAAACATCTGGGAAGTTAATCAAAGGTGTTTTCATTAGGTTTGCAGTCAGGACTTTTGAGTACAATTGAAATGTATACTACTTTTATGTGAAAGCATTGTATGCACTGAGATATCAACTTTTTTGTCTTTATGTGTAGAGGTACGAATCAACTTTGAAACTACTCATAATCATCTGGGAAGTTAACCTAAGGTGTTTCCATTAGATTTGCAGTAGGTGCTTTGCTGTAAAATTGAAATGTATACTATTAGTATTGTCAAAGCATTGTATGCACTGTGATAACAACTTTTTTGTCTTGATGTGTAAAGGCAGGAAACAACTTACAAACCACACAGAATCATGTGGGAAGTTAACCAAAGGTGTTTTCATTAGGTTTGCAGTCAGGACTTTTGAGTACAATTGAAATGTATACTACTTTTATGTTAAATCATTGTAAGCACTGAGATAGCAACTTCTTTGTCTTGATGTGTAAAAGCAGGAAACAACTTACAAACCACACAGAATCATGTGGGAAGTTAACTTAAAATGTTTCCATCAGGTTTGCACTCTGCACTTTGGTTGAAAATTGACATGTATAGCACTTTAATGTCAGAATATTGTATGCCCTAAGATAACAACTTTTTTGTCTTGATGTGTAGAGGCATGAGGCAACTTTCAAGCTACTCATAATCATGTGGGAAGTTAACCTAAGGTGTTTCCATTAGGTTTGCAGTAAGTACTTTGGTGTAAAATTGAATTGTATACTATAAGTATTGTCAAAGCATTGTATGCACTGTGATAACAACTTTTTTGTCTTGATGTGTAAAGGCAGGAAACAACTTTCAAACCACACAGAATCGTGTGGGAAGTTAACCAAAGGTGTTTTCATTAGGTTTGCAGTCAGGACTTTTGAGTACAATTGAAATGTATACTACTTTTATGTGAAAGCTTTGTAAGCACTGAGATATCAACTTTTTTGTCTTTATGCGTAGAGGCACGAATCAACTATGAAGCTACTCATAATCATGTGGGAAGTTAACCTAAGGTGTTTCCATTAGGTTTGCAGTAAGTACTTTGGTGTAAAATTGAAATCTATACTATTAGTATTGTCAAAGCATTGTATGCACTGTGATAACAACTTTTTTGTCTTGATGTGTAAAGGCAGGGAACAACTTTCAAACCACACAGAATCATGTGGGAAGTTAACTTAAAATGTTTCCATCAGGTTTGCACTCTGCACTATTCTGGAATATTGAAATGTATACTACTTTAATGTCAGTACCTTGTATGCACTGAGAAATCCACTTTTTTGTCTTTATGTGCAGACCCATGAAACAACTTTCAGGCATCTAAGAATCATGTGGGAAGTTAACCTGAGGTGTTTCCATTAGGATTGCAGTAAGAGGTTTGGTGTAAAATTGAAATGTATGCTATCAGTATTGTCAAAGCATTGTATGCACTCTGATAATAACTTGTTTGTCTTGATGCGTAGAGGCATGAAACAACTTTCAAGCTACTCTTAATCATGTGGGATGTTAACCAAAGGTGTTTTCATTAGGTTTGCAGTCAAGACTTTTGAGTAGAATTGAAATGTATACTACTTTTATGTGAAAGCATTGTAAGCACTGAGATAACAACTTTTTTGTCTTGATGTGTAAAAGCAGGAAACAACTTACAAACCACAGAGAATCATGTGGGAAGTTAACTTAAAATGTTTCCATCAGGTTTACACTCTGCACTTTACTGGAATATTGAAATGCATACTACTATAATATCAGTACATTGTATGCACTGAGAAATCCACTTTTTTGCCTTTATGTGTAGACCCATGAAACAACTTTCAGGCATGAAAGAATCATGTGGGAAGTTAACCAAAGGTGTTTTCATTCGGTTTGCAGTCAGGACTTTTGAGTACAATTGAAATGTATACTACTTTTATGTGAAAGCATTGTAAGCACTGAGATATCAAGTTTTTTGTCTTTATGCGTAGAGGCACGAAACAACTATGAAGCTACTCATAATCATGTGGGAAGTTAACCTAAGGTGTTTCCATTAGGTTTGCAGTAAGTGGTTTGGTGTAAAATTGAAATGTATACTATTAGTATTGTCAAAGCATTGTATGCAATGTGATAACAACTTTTTTGTCTTGATGTGTAAAGGCAGGAAACAACTTACAAACCACAGAGAATCATGTGGGAAGTTAACATAAAATGTTTCCATCAGGCTTGCATTCTGCACTTTGGTTGAAAATTGACATGTATAGCACTTAATGTCAGAACATTGTATGCCCTAAGATAACAACTTTTTTGTCTTGATGTGTAGGGGCATGAGGCAACTTTCAAGCTACTCATAATCATGTGGGAAGTTAACCTAAGGTATTTCCATTAGGTTTGCACTCTGCACTATTCTGGAATATTGAAATGCATACTACTATAATGTCAGTACATTGTATGCACTGAGAAATCCACTTATTTGCCTTTATATGCAGACCCATGAAACAACTTTCAGGCATCAAAGAATCATGTGGGAAGTTAACCTAAGGTGTTTCCATCAGGTTTGCAGTAAGTACTTTGGTGTAAAATTGAAACGTATGCTATCAGTATTGTCAAAGCATTGTATGCACTGTGGTAACAACTTTTTTGTCTTGATGTGTAAAGGCAGGAAACAACTTACAAACCACACAGAATCATGTGGGAAGTTAATCAAAGGTGTTTTCATTAGGTTTGCAGTCAGGACTTTTGAGTACAATTGAAATGTATACTACTTTTATATGAAATCATTGTAAGCACTGAGATAACAACTTTTTTGTCTTGATGTGTAAAAGCAGGAAACAACTTACAAACCACAGAGAATCATGTGGGAAGTTAACTTAAAATGTTTCCATCAGGTTTGCACTCTGCACTTTGGTTGAAAATTGACATGTATAGCTCTTAATGTCAGAACATTGTATGCCCAAAGATAACAACTTATTTGTTTTGATGTGTAGAGGCATGAGGCAACTTTCAAGCTACTCATAATCATGTGGGAAGTTAACCTAAGGTGTTTCCATTAGGTTTGCAGTAAGTACTTTCGTGTAAAATTGAAATGTATACTATTAGCATTGTCAAAGCATTGTATGCACTGTGATAACAACTTTTTTGTCTTGATGTGTAAAGGCAGGAAACAACTTTCAAATCACACAGAATCATGTGGGAAGTTAACCAAAGGTGTTTTCATTAGGTTTGCAGTCAGGACTTTTGAGTACAATTGAAATGTATACTACTTTTATGTGAAATCATTGTAAGCACTGAGATAGCAACTTCTTTGTCTTGATGTGTAAAAGCAGGAAACAACTTACAAACCACACAGAATCATGTGGGAAGTTAACTTAAAATGTTTCCATCAGGTTTGCACTCTGCACTTTGGTTGAAAATTGACATGTATAGCACTTTAATGTCAGAACATTGTATGCCCTAAGATAACAACTTTTTTGTCTTGATGTGTAGAGGCATGAGGCAACTTTCAAGCTACTCATAATCATGTGGGAAGTTAACCTAAGGTGTTTCCATTAGGTTTGCAGTAAGTACTTTGGTGTAAAATTGAATTGTATACTATAAGTATTGTCAAAGCATTGTATGCACTGTGATAACAACTTTTTTGTCTTGATGTGTAAAGGCAGGAAACAACTTACAAACCACAGAGAATCATGTGGGAAGTTAACATAAAATGTTTCCATCAGGCTTGCATTCTGCACTTTGGTTGAAAATTGACATGTATAGCACTTAATGTCAGAACATTGTATGCCCTAAGATAACAACTTTTTTGTCTTGATGTGTAGGGGCATGAGGCAACTTTCAAGCTACTCATAATCATGTGGGAAGTTAACCTAAGGTATTTCCATTAGGTTTGCACTCTGCACTATTCTGGAATATTGAAATGTATACTACTTTAACGTCAGTACCTTGTATGCACTGAGAAATCCACTTTTTTGTCTTTATGTGCAGACCCATGAAACAACTTTCAGGTATCTAAGAATCATGTGGGAAGTTAACCTGAGGTGTTTCCATTAGGATTGCAGTAAGAGGTTTGGTGTAAAATTGAAATGTATGCTATCAGTATTGTCAAAGCATTGTATGCACTCTGATAATAACTTGTTTGTCTTGATGCGTAGAGGCATGAAACAACTTTCAAGCTACTCATAATCATGTGGGAAGTTAACCAAAGGTGTTTTCATTAGGTTTGCAGTCAAGACTTTTGAGTAGAATTGAAATGTATACTACTTTTATGTGAAAGCATTGTAAGCACTGAGATAACAACTTTTTTGTCTTTATGTGTAGAGGCACGAAACAACTCTGAAAATACTCATAATTATGTGGGAAGTTAACCTAAGGTGTTTCCATTAGGTTTGCAGTAAGTGCTTTGGTGTAAAATTGAAACGTATGCTATCAGTATTGTCAAAGCATTGTATGCACTGTGGTAACAACTTTTTTGTCTTGATGTGTAAAGGCAGGAAACAACTTACAAACCACACAGAATCATGTAGGAAGTTAAGCAAAGGTGTTTTCATTAGGTTTGCAGTCAGGACTTATGTGTACAATTGAAATGTATACTACTTTTATGTGAAAGCATTGTAAGCACTGAGATAACAACTTTTTTGTCTTTATGTGTAGAGGTACGAATCAACTTTGAAACTACTCATAATCATCTGGGAAGTTAACCTAAGGTGTTTCCATTAGGTTTGCAGTAGGTGCTTTGGTCTAAAATTGAAATGTATACTATTAGTATTGTCAAAGCATTGTCAAAGCATTGTCAAAGCAATTGAAATGTATACTACTTTTATATGAAATCATTGTAAGCACTGAGGTAACAACTTTTTTGTCTTGATGTGTAAAAGCAGGAAACAACTTACAAACCACAGAGAATCATGTGGGAAGTTAACTTAAAATGTTTCCATGAGGTTTGCACTCTGCACTTTGGTTGAAAATTGACATGTATAGCACTTAATGTCAGAACATTGCATGCCCTAAGATAACAACTTTTTTGTCTTGATGTGTAGAGGCATGAGGCAACTTTCAAGCTACTCATAATCATGTGGGAAGTTAACCTAAGGTGTTTCCATTAGGTTTGCAGTAAGTACTTTCATGTAAAATTGAAATGTATACTATTAGCATTGTCAAAGCATTGTATGCACTGTGATAACAACTTTTTTGTCTTGATGTGTAAAGGCAGGAAACAACTTTCAAACCACACAGAATCATGTGGGAAGTTAACTTAAAATGTTTACATCAGGTTTGCACTCTGCACTTTACTGGAATATTGAAATGCATACTACTATAATGTCAGTACATTGTATGCACTGAGAAATCCACTTATTTGCCTTTATATGCAGACCCATGAAACAACTTTCAGGCATCAAAGAATCATGTGGGAAGTTAACCTAAGGTGTTTCCATCAGGTTTGCAGTAAGTACTTTGGTGTAAAATTGAAACGTATGCTATCAGTATTCTCAAAGCATTGTATGCACTGTGGTAACAACTTTTTTGTCTTGATGTGTAAAGGCAGGAAACAACTTACAAACCACACAGAATCATGTGGGAAGTTAATCAAAGGTGTTTTCATTAGGTTTGCAGTCAGGACTTTTGAGTACAATTGAAATGTATACTACTTTTATATGAAATCATTGTAAGCACTGAGATAACAACTTTTTTGTCTTGATGTGTAAAAGCAGGAAACAACTTACAAACCACAGAGAATCATGTGGGAAGTTAACTTAAAATGTTTCCATCAGGTTTGCACTCTGCACTTTGGTTGAAAATTGACATGTATAGCTCTTAATGTCAGAACATTGTATGCCCAAAGATAACAACTTATTTGTTTTGATGTGTAGAGGCATGAGGCAACTTTCAAGCTACTCATAATCATGTGGGAAGTTAACCTAAGGTGTTTCCATTAGGTTTGCAGTAAGTACTTTCGTGTAAAATTGAAATGTATACTATTAGCATTGTCAAAGCATTGTATGCACTGTGATAACAACTTTTTTGTCTTGATGTGTAAAGGCAGGAAACAACTTTCAAATCACACAGAATCATGTGGGAAGTTAACTTAAAATGTTTCCATCAGGTTTGCACTCTGCACTTTACTGGAATATTGAAATGCATACTACTATAATGTCATACATTGTACGCACTGAGAAATCCACTTTTTTGCCTTTATGTGCAGACCCATGAAACAACTTTCAGGCATCAAAGAATCATGTGGGAAGTTAACCTAAGGTGTTTCCATCAAGTTTGCAGTAAGTACTTTGGTGTAAAATTGAAACGTATGCTATCAGTATTGTCAAAGCATTGTATGCACCGTGGTAACAACTTTTTTGTCTTGATGTGTAAAGGCAGGAAACAACTTACAAACCACACAGAAACATCTGGGAAGTTAATCAAAGGTGTTTTCATTAGGTTTGCAGTCAGGACTTTTGAGTACAATTGAAATGTATACTACTTTTATGTGAAAGCATTGTATGCACTGAGATATCAACTTTTTTGTCTTTATGTGTAGAGGTACGAATCAACTTTGAAACTACTCATAATCATCTGGGAAGTTAACCTAAGGTGTTTCCATTAGATTTGCAGTAGGTGCTTTGCTGTAAAATTGAAATGTATACTATTAGTATTGTCAAAGCATTGTATGCACTGTGATAACAACTTTTTTGTCTTGATGTGTAAAGGCAGGAAACAACTTACAAACCACACAGAATCATGTGGGAAGTTAACCAAAGGTGTTTTCATTAGGTTTGCAGTCAGGACTTTTGAGTACAATTGAAATGTATACTACTTTTATGTTAAATCATTGTAAGCACTGAGATAGCAACTTCTTTGTCTTGATGTGTAAAAGCAGGAAACAACTTACAAACCACACAGAATCATATGGGAAGTTAACTTAAAATGTTTCCATCAGGTTTGCACTCTGCACTTTGGTTGAAAATTGACATGTATAGCACTTTAATGTCAGAATATTGTATGCCCTAAGATAACAACTTTTTTGTCTTGATGTGTAGAGGCATGAGGCAACTTTCAAGCTACTCATAATCATGTGGGAAGTTAACCTAAGGTGTTTCCATTAGGTTTGCAGTAAGTACTTTGGTGTAAAATTGAATTGTATACTATAAGTATTGTCAAAGCATTGTATGCACTGTGATAACAACTTTTTTGTCTTGATGTGTAAAGGCAGGAAACAACTTTCAAACCACACAGAATCGTGTGGGAAGTTAACCAAAGGTGTTTTCATTAGGTTTGCAGTCAGGACTTTTGAGTACAATTGAAATGTATACTACTTTTATGTGAAAGCTTTGTAAGCACTGAGATATCAACTTTTTTGTCTTTATGCGTAGAGGCACGAATCAACTATGAAGCTACTCATAATCATGTGGGAAGTTAACCTAAGGTGTTTCCATTAGGTTTGCAGTAAGTACTTTGGTGTAAAATTGAAATCTATACTATTAGTATTGTCAAAGCATTGTATGCACTGTGATAACAACTTTTTTGTCTTGATGTGTAAAGGCAGGGAACAACTTTCAAACCACACAGAATCATGTGGGAAGTTAACTTAAAATGTTTCCATCAGGTTTGCACTCTGCACTATTCTGGAATATTGAAATGTATACTACTTTAATGTCAGTACCTTGTATGCACTGAGAAATCCACTTTTTTGTCTTTATGTGCAGACCCATGAAACAACTTTCAGGCATCTAAGAATCATGTGGGAAGTTAACCTGAGGTGTTTCCATTAGGATTGCAGTAAGAGGTTTGGTGTAAAATTGAAATGTATGCTATCAGTATTGTCAAAGCATTGTATGCACTCTGATAATAACTTGTTTGTCTTGATGCGTAGAGGCATGAAACAACTTTCAAGCTACTCTTAATCATGTGGGATGTTAACCAAAGGTGTTTTCATTAGGTTTGCAGTCAAGACTTTTGAGTAGAATTGAAATGTATACTACTTTTATGTGAAAGCATTGTAAGCACTGAGATAACAACTTTTTTGTCTTGATGTGTAAAAGCAGGAAACAACTTACAAACCACAGAGAATCATGTGGGAAGTTAACTTAAAATGTTTCCATCAGGTTTACACTCTGCACTTTACTGGAATATTGAAATGCATACTACTATAATATCAGTACATTGTATGCACTGAGAAATCCACTTTTTTGCCTTTATGTGTAGACCCATGAAACAACTTTCAGGCATGAAAGAATCATGTGGGAAGTTAACCAAAGGTGTTTTCATTCGGTTTGCAGTCAGGACTTTTGAGTACAATTGAAATGTATACTACTTTTATGTGAAAGCATTGTAAGCACTGAGATATCAAGTTTTTTGTCTTTATGCGTAGAGGCACGAAACAACTATGAAGCTACTCATAATCATGTGGGAAGTTAACCTAAGGTGTTTCCATTAGGTTTGCAGTAAGTGGTTTGGTGTAAAATTGAAATGTATACTATTAGTATTGTCAAAGCATTGTATGCAATGTGATAACAACTTTTTTGTCTTGATGTGTAAAGGCAGGAAACAACTTTCAAACCACACAGAATCATGTGGGAAGTTAACTTAAAATGTTTCCATCAGGTTTGCACTCTGCACTTTACTGGAATATTGAAATGTATACTACTTTAATGTCAGTACCTTGTATGCACTGAGAAATCCACTTTTTTGTCTTTATGAGCAGACCCATGGAACAACTTTCAGGCATCGAAGAATCATGTGGGAAGTTAACCTGAGGTGTTTCCATTAGGTTTGCAGTAAGTGCTTTGGTGCAAAATTGAAATGTATGCTATCAGTATTGTCAAAGCATTGTATGCACTTTGATAACAACTTTTTTGTCTTGATGTGTAAAGGCAGGAAACAACTTACAAACCACACAGAATAATGTGGGAAGTTAAGCAAAGGTGTTTTCATTAGGTTTGCAGTCAGGACTTTTGAGTACAATTGAAATGTATAATACTTTTTTGTGAAAGCATCGTAAGCACTGAGATAACAACTTTTTTCTCTTTATGTGTAGAGGTACGAATCAACTTTGAAACTACTCATAATCATCTGGGAAGTTAACCTAAGGTGTTTCCATTAGGTTTGCAGTAGGTGTTTTGGTGTAAAATTGAAATGTATACTATTAGTATTGTCAAAGCATTGTATGCACTGTGATAACAACTTTTTTGTCTTGATGTGTAAAGGCAGGAAACAACTTACAAACCACACAGAATCATGTGGGAAGTTAACCAAAGGTGTTTTCATTAGGTTTGCAGTCAGGACTTTTGAGTACAATTGAAATGTATACTACTTTTATATGAAATCATTGTAAGCACTGAGATAACAACTTTTTTGTCTTGATGTGTAAAAGCAGGAAACAACTTACAAACCACCGAGAATCATGTGGGAAGTTAACTTAAAATGTTTCCATCAGGTTTGCACTCTGCACTTTGGTTGAAAATTGACATGTATAGCTCTTAATGTCAGAACATTGTATGCCCTAAGATAACAACTTTTTTGTCTTGATGTGTAGAGGCATGAGGCAACTTTCAAGCTACTCATAATCATGTGGGAAGTTAACCTAAGGTGTTTCCATTAGGTTTGCAGTAAGTACTTTGGTGTAAAATTGAAACGTATGCTATCAGTATTGTCAAAGCATTGTATGCACTGTGATAACAACTATTTTGTCTTGATGTGTAAAGGCAGGAAACAACTTACAAACCACACAGAATCATGTGGGAAGTTAACTTAAAATGTTTCCATCAGGTTTGCACTCTGCACTTTACTGGAATATTGAAATGCATACTACTATAATGTCAGTACATTGTATGCACTGAGAAATCCACTTTTTTGCCTTTATGTGTAGACCCATGAAACAACTTTCAGGCATGAAAGAATCATGTGGGAAGTGAACCAAAGGTGTTTTCATTCGGTTTGCAGTCAGGACTTTTGAGTACAATTGAAATGTATACTACTTTTATGTGAAAGCATTGTAAGCACTGAGATATCAAGTTTTTTGTCTTTATGCGTAGAGGCACGAAACAACTATGAAGCTACTCATAATCATGTGGGAAGTTAACCTAAGGTGTTTCCATTAGGTTTGCAGTAAGTGGTTTGGTGTAAAATTGAAATGTATACTATTAGTATTGTCAAAGCATTGTATGCAATGTGATAACAACTTTTTTGTCTTGATGTGTAAAGGCAGGAAACAACTTTCAAACCACACAGAATCATGTGGGAAGTTAACTTAAAATGTTTCCATCAGGTTTGCACTCTGCACTTTACTGGAATATTGAAATGTATACTACTTTAATGTCAGTACCTTGTATGCACTGAGAAATCCACTTTTTTGTCTTTATGAGCAGACCCATGAAACAACTTTCAGGCATCAAAGAATCATGTGGGAAGTTAACCTAAGGTGTTTCCATCAGGTTTGCAGTAAGTACTTTGGTGTAAAATTGAAACGTATGCTATGAGTATTGTCAAAGCATTGTATGCACTGTGGTAACAACTTTTTTGTCTTGATGTGTAAAGGCAGGAAACAACTTACAAACCACACAGAAACATCTGGGAAGTTAATCAAAGGTGTTTTCATTAGGTTTGCAGTCAGGACTTTTGAGTACAATTGAAATGTATACTACTTTTATTTGAAAGCATTGTAAGCACTGAGATATCAACTTTTTTATCTTTATGTGTAGAGGTACGAATCAAC
Organism: Mobula birostris; assembly: GCF_030028105.1. Taxonomy (NCBI): domain Eukaryota; kingdom Metazoa; phylum Chordata; class Chondrichthyes; order Myliobatiformes; family Myliobatidae; genus Mobula; species Mobula birostris. The sequence continues at coordinate 115,993 of NW_027278490.1, forward strand.
TTTGAAACTACTCATAATCATCTGGGAAGTTAACCTAAGGTGTTTCCATTAGGTTTGCAGTAGGTGCTTTGGTGTAAAATTGAAATGTATACTATTAGTATTGTTAAAGCATTGTATGCACTGTGATAACAACTTTTTTGTCTTGATGTGTAAAGGCAGGAAACAACTTACAAACCACACAGAATCATGTGGGAAGTTAACCAAAGGTGTTTTCATTAGGTTTGCAGTCAGGACTTTTGAGTACAATTGAAATGTATACTACTTTTATGTGAAATCATTGTAAGCACTGAGATAGCAACTTCTTTGTCTTGATGTGTAAAAGCAGGAAACAACTTACAAACCACACAGAATCATGTGGGAAGTTAACTTAAAATGTTTCCATCAGGTTTGCACTCTGCACTTTGGTTGAAAATTGACATGTATAGCACTTTAATGTCAGAACATTGTATGCCCTAAGATAACAACTTTTTTGTCTTGATGTGTAGAGGCATGAGGCAACTTTCAAGCTACTCATAATCATGTGGGAAGTTAACCTAAGGTGTTTCCATTAGGTTTGCAGTAAGTACTTTGGTGTAAAATTGAATTGTATACTATAAGTATTGTCAAAGCATTGTATGCACTGTGATAACAACTTTTTTGTCTTGATGTGTAAAGGCAGGAAACAACTTTCAAACCACACAGAATCATGTGGGAAGTTAACCAAAGGTGTTTTCATTAGGTTTGCAGTCAGGACTTTTGAGTACAATTGAAATGTATACTACTTTTATGTGAAAGCTTTGTAAGCACTGAGATATCAACTTTTTTGTCTTTATGCGTAGAGGCACGAAACAACTATGAAGCTACTCATAATCATGTGGGAAGTTAACCTAAGGTGTTTCCATTAGGTTTGCAGTAAGTACTTTGGTGTAAAATTGAAATCTATACTATTAGTATTGTCAAAGCATTGTATGCACTGTGATAACAACTTTTTTGTCTTGATGTGTAAAGGCAGGGAACAACTTTCAAACCACACAGAATCATGTGGGAAGTTAACTTAAAATGTTTCCATCAGGTTTGCACTCTGCACTATTCTGGAATATTGAAATGTATACTACTTTAATGTCAGTACCTTGTATGCACTGAGAAATCCACTTTTTTGTCTTTATGTGCAGACCCATGAAACAACTTTCAGGCATCTAAGAATCATGTGGGAAGTTAACCTGAGGTGTTTCCATTAGGATTGCAGTAAGAGGTTTGGTGTAAAATTGAAATGTATGCTATCAGTATTGTCAAAGCATTGTATGCACTCTGATAATAACTTGTTTGTCTTGATGCGTAGAGGCATGAAACAACTTTCAAGCTACTCTTAATCATGTGGGAAGTTAAGCAAAGGTGTTTTCATTAGGTTTGCAGTCAAGACTTTTGAGTAGAATTGAATTGTATACTACTTTTATGTGAAAGCATTGTAAGCACTGAGATAACAACTTTTTTGTCTTTATGTGTAGAGGCACGAAACAACATTGAAAATACTCATAATTATGTGGGAAGTTAACCTAAGGTGTTTCCATTAGGTTTGCAGTAAGTGCTTTGGTGTAAAATTGAAACGTATTCTATCAGTATTGTCAAAGCATTGTATGCACTGTGATAACAACTTTTTTGTCTTGATGTGTAAAGGCAGGAAACAACTTACAAACCACACAGAATCATGTGGGAAGTTAACCAAAGGTGTTTTCATTAGGTTTGCAGTCAGGACTTTTGAGTACAATTGAAATGTATACTACTTTTATATGAAATCATTGTAAGCACTGAGATAACAACTTTTTTGTCTTGATGTGTAAAAGCAGGAAACAACTTACAAACCACAGAGAATCATGTGGGAAGTTAACTTAAAATGTTTCCATCAGGTTTGCACTCTGCACTTTGGTTGAAAATTGACATGTATAGCTCTTAATGTCAGAACATTGTATGCCCTAAGATAACAACTTTTTTGTCTTGATGTGTAGAGGCATGAGGCAACTTTCAAGCTACTCATAATCATGTGGGAAGTTAACCTAAGGTGTTTCCATTAGGTTTGCAGTAAGTACTTTCGTGTAAAATTGAAATGTATACTATTAGCATTGTCAAAGCATTGTATGCACTGTGATAACAACTTTTTTGTCTTGATGTGTAAAGGCAGGAAACAACTTTCAAATCACACAGAATCATGTGGGAAGTTAACTTAAAATGTTTCCATCAGGTTTGCACTCTGCACTTTACTGGAATATTGAAATGCATACTACTATAATGTCAGTACATTGTATGCACTGAGAAATCCACTTTTTTGCCTTTATGTGTAGACCCATGAAACAACTTTCAGGCATGAAAGAATCATGTGGGAAGTGAACCAAAGGTGTTTTCATTCGGTTTGCAGTCAGGACTTTTGAGTACAATTGAAATGTATACTACTTTTATGTGAAAGCATTGTAAGCACTGAGATATCAAGTTTTTTGTCTTTATGCGTAGAGGCACGAAACAACTATGAAGCTACTCATAATCATGTGGGAAGTTAACCTAAGGTGTTTCCATTAGGTTTGCAGTAAGTGGTTTGGTGTAAAATTGAAATGTATACTATTAGTATTGTCAAAGCATTGTATGCAATGTGATAACAACTTTTTTGTCTTGATGTGTAAAGGCAGGAAACAACCTTCAAACCACACAGAATCATGTGGGAAGTTAACTTAAAATGTTTCCATCAGGTTTGCACTCTGCACTATTCTGGAATATTGAAATGTATACTACTTTAATGTCAGTACCTTGTATGCACTGAGAAATCCACTTTTTTGTCTTTATGAGCAGACCCATGAAACAACTTTCAGGCATCGAAGAATCATGTGGGAAGTTAACCTGAGGTGTTTCCATTAGGTTTGCAGTAGGTGCTTTGGTGCAAAATTGAAATGTATGCTATCAGTATTGTCAAAGCATTGTATGCACTTTGATAACAACTTTTTTGTCTTGATGTGTAAAGGCAGGAAACAACTTACAAACCACACAGAATCATGTGGGAAGTTAACCAAAGGTGTTTTCATTAGGTTTGCAGTCAGGACTTTTGAGTACAATTGAAATGTATACTACTTTTATATGAAGTCATTGTAAGCACTGAGATAACAACTTTTTTGTCTTGATGTGTAAAAGCAGGAAACAACTTACAAACCACAGAGAATCATGTGGGAAGTTAACTTAAAATGTTTCCATCAGGTTTGCACTCTGCACTTTGGTTGAAAATTGACATGTATAGCTCTTAATGTCAGAACATTGTCTGCCCTAAGATAACAACTTTTTTGTCTTGATGTGTAGAGGCATGAGGCAACTTTCAAGCTACTCATAATCATGTGGGAAGTTAACCTAAGGTGTTTCCATTAGGTTTGCAGTAAGTACTTTCGTGTAAAATTGAAATGTATACTATTAGCATTGTCAAAGCATTGTATGCACTGTGATAACAACTTTTTTGTCTTGATGTGTAAAGGCAGGAAACAACTTTCAAATCACACAGAATCATGTGGGAAGTTAACTTAAAATGTTTCCATCAGGTTTGCACTCTGCACTTTACTGGAATATTGAAATGCATACTACTATAATGTCAGTACATTGTATGCACTGAGAAATCCACTTTTTTGCCTTTATGTGTAGACCCATGAAACAACTTTCAGGCATGAAAGAATCATGTGGGAAGTGAACCAAAGGTGTTTTCATTCGGTTTGCAGTCAGGACTTTTGAGTACAATTGAAATGTATACTACTTTTATGTGAAAGCATTGTAAGCACTGAGATATCAACTTTTTTGTCTTCATGCGTAGAGGCACGAAACAACTATGAAGCTACTCATAATCATGTGGGAAGTTAACCTAAGGTGTTTCCATTAGGTTTGCAGTAAGTGGTTTGGTGTAAAATTGAAATGTATACTATTAGTATTGTCAAAGCATTGTATGCAATGTGATAACAACTTTTTTGTCTTGATGTGTAAAGGCAGGAAACAACTTTCAAACCACACAGAATCATGTGGGAAGTTAACTTAAAATGTTTCCATCAGGTTTGCACTCTGCACTTTGGTTGAAAATTGACATGTATAGCTCTTAATGTCAGAACATTGTATGCCCTAAGATAACAACTTTTTTGTCTTGATGTGTAGAGGCATGAGGCAACTTTCAAGCTACTCATAATCATGTGGGAAGTTAACCTAAGGTGTTTCCATTAGGTTTGCAGTAAGTACTTTCGTGTAAAATTGAAATGTATACTATTAGCATTGTCAAAGCATTGTATGCACTGTGATAACAACTTTTTTGTCTTGATGTGTAAAGGCAGGAAACAACTTTCAAATCACACAGAATCATGTGGGAAGTTAACTTAAAATGTTTCCATCAGGTTTGCACTCTGCACTTTACTGGAATATTGAAATGCATACTACTATAATGTCAGTACATTGTATGCACTGAGAAATCCACTTTTTTGCCTTTATGTGTAGACCCATGAAACAACTTTCAGGCATGAAAGAATCATGTGGGAAGTGAACCAAAGGTGTTTTCATTCGGTTTGCAGTCAGGACTTTTGAGTACAATTGAAATGTATACTACTTTAATGTCAGTACCTTGTATGCACTGAGAAATCCACTTTTTTGTCTTTATGAGCAGACCCATGAAACAACTTTCAGGCATCGAAGAATCATGTGGGAAGTTAACCTGAGCTGTTTCCATTAGGTTTGCAGTAAGTGCTTTAGTGCAAAATTGAAATGTATGCTATCAGTATTGTCAAAGCATTGTATGCACTTTGATAACAACCATTTTTTTGTCTTGATGTGTAAAGGCAGGAAACAACTTACAAACCACACAGAATCATGTGGGAAGTTAAGCAAAGGTGTTTTCATTAGGTTTGCAGTCAGGACTTATGAGTACAATTGAAATGTATAATACTTTTTTGTGAAAGCATTGTAAGCACTGAGATAACAACTTTTTTGTCTTTATGTGTAGAGGTACGAATCAACTTTGAAACTACTCATAATCATCTGGGAAGTTAACCTAAGGTGTTTCCATTAGGTTTGCAGTAGGTGCTTTGGTGTAAAATTGAAATGTATACTATTAGTATTGTCAAAGCATTGTATGCACTGTGATAACAACTTTTTTGTCTTGATGTGTAAAGGCAGGAAACAACTTACAAACCACACAGAATCATGTGGGAAGTTAACCAAAGGTGTTTTCATTAGGTTTGCAGTCAGGACTTTTGAGTACAATTGAAATGTATACTACTTTTATGTGAAATCATTGTAAGCACTGAGATAGCAACTTCTTTGTCTTGATGTGTAAAAGCAGGAAACAACTTACAAACCACACAGAATCATGTGGGAAGTTAACTTAAAATGTTTCCATCAGGTTTGCACTCTGCACTTTGGTTGAAAATTGACATGTATAGCACTTTAATGTCAGAACATTGTATGCCCTAAGATAACAACTTTTTTGTCTTGATGTGTAGAGGCATGAGGCAACTTTCAAGCTACTCATAATCATGTGGGAAGTTAACCTAAGGTGTTTCCATTAGGTTTGCAGTAAGTACTTTGGTGTAAAATTGAATTGTATACTATAAGTATTGTCAAAGCATTGTATGCACTGTGATAACAACTTTTTTGTCTTGATGTGTAAAGGCAGGAAACAACTTTCAAACCACACAGAATCATGTGGGAAGTTAACCAAAGGTGTTTTCATTAGGTTTGCAGTCAGGACTTTTGAGTACAATTGAAATGTATACTACTTTTATGTGAAAGCTTTGTAAGCACTGAGATATCAACTTTTTTGTCTTTATGCGTAGAGGCACGAAACAACTATGAAGCTACTCATAATCATGTGGGAAGTTAACCTAAGGTGTTTCCATTAGGTTTGCAGTAAGTACTTTGGTGTAAAATTGAAATCTATACTATTAGTATTGTCAAAGCATTGAATGCACTGTGATAACAACTTTTTTGTCTTGATGTGTAAAGGCAGGGAACAACTTTCAAACCACACAGAATCATGTGGGAAGTTAACTTAAAATGTTTCCATCAGGTTTGCACTCTGCACTATTCTGGAATATTGAAATGTATACTACTTTAATGTCAGTACCTTGTATGCACTGAGAAATCCACTTTTTTGTCTTTATGTGCAGACCCATGAAACAACTTTCAGGCATCTAAGAATCATGTGGGAAGTTAACCTGAGGTGTTTCCATTAGGATTGCAGTAAGAGGTTTGGTGTAAAATTGAAATGTATGCTATCAGTATTGTCAAAGCATTGTATGCACTCTGATAATAACTTGTTTGTCTTGATGCGTAGAGGCATGAAACAACTTTCAAGCTACTCTTAATCATGTGGGAAGTTAAACAAAGGTGTTTTCATTAGGTTTGCAGTCAAGACTTTTGAGTAGAATTGAATTGTATACTACTTTTATGTGAAAGCATTGTAAGCACTGAGAAATCCACTTTTTTGTCTTTATGAGCAGACCCATGAAACAACTTTCAGGCATCGAAGAATCATGTGGGAAGTTAACCTGAGGTGTTTCCATTAGGTTTGCAGTAGGTGCTTTGGTGCAAAATTGAAATGTATGCTATCAGTATTGTCAAAGCATTGTATGCACTTTGATAACAACTTTTTTGTCTTGATGTGTAAAGGCAGGAAACAACTTACAAACCACACAGAATCATGTGGGAAGTTAACCAAAGGTGTTTTCATTAGGTTTGCAGTCAGGACTTTTGAGTACAATTGAAATGTATACTACTTTTATATGAAATCATTGTAAGCACTGAGATAACAACTTTTTTGTCTTGATGTGTAAAAGCAGGAAACAACTTACAAACCACAGAGAATCATGTGGGAAGTTAACTTAAAATGTTTCCATCAGGTTTGCACTCTGCACTTTGGTTGAAAATTGACATGTATAGCTCTTAATGTCAGAACATTGTATGCCCTAAGATAACAACTTTTTTGTCTTGATGTGTAGAGGCATGAGGCAACTTTCAAGCTACTCATAATCATGTGGGAAGTTAACCTAAGGTGTTTCCATTAGGTTTGCAGTAAGTACTTTCGGGTAAAATTGAAATGTATACTATTAGCATTGTCAAAGCATTGTATGCACTGTGATAACAACTTTTTTGTCTTGATGTGTAAAGGCAGGAAACAACTTTCAAATCACACAGAATCATGTGGGAAGTTAACTTAAAATGTTTCCATCAGGTTTGCACTCTGCACTTTACTGGAATATTGAAATGCATACTACTATAATGTCAGTACATTGTATGCACTGAGAAATCCACTTTTTTGCCTTTATGTGTAGACCCATGAAACAACTTTCAGGCATGAAAGAATCATGTGGGAAGTTAACCTGAGCTGTTTCCATTAGGTTTGCAGTAAGTGCTTTGGTGCAAAATTGAAATGTATGCTATCAGTATTGTCAAAGCATTGTATGCACTTTGATAACAACCATTTTTTTGCCTTGATGTGTAAAGGCAGGAAACAACTTACAAACCACACAGAATCATGTGGGAAGTTAAGCAAAGGTGTTTTCATTAGGTTTGCAGTCAGGACTTATGAGTACAATTGAAATGTATAATACTTTTTTGTGAAAGCATTGTAAGCACTGAGATAACAACTTTTTTGTCTTTATGTGTAGAGGTACGAATCAACTTTGAAACTACTCATAATCATCTGGGAAGTTAACCTAAGGTGTTTCCATTAGGTTTGCAGTAGGTGCTTTGGTGTAAAATTGAAATGTATACTATTAGTATTGTCAAAGCATTGTATGCACTGTGATAACAACTTTTTTGTCTTGATGTGTAAAGGCAGGAAACAACTTACAAACCACACAGAATCATGTGGGAAGTTAACCAAAGGTGTTTTCATTAGGTTTGCAGTCAGGACTTTTGAGTACAATTGAAATGTATACTACTTTTATGTGAAATCATTGTAAGCACTGAGATAGCAACTTCTTTGTCTTGATGTGTAAAAGCAGGAAACAACTTACAAACCACACAGAATCATGTGGGAAGTTAACTTAAAATGTTTCCATCAGGTTTGCACTCTGCACTTTGGTTGAAAATTGACATGTATAGCACTTTAATGTCAGAACATTGTATGCCCTAAGATAACAACTTTTTTGTCTTGATGTGTAGAGGCATGAGGCAACTTTCAAGCTACTCATAATCATGTGGGAAGTTAACCTAAGGTGTTTCCATTAGGTTTGCAGTAAGTACTTTGGTGTAAAATTGAATTGTATACTATAAGTATTGTCAAAGCATTGTATGCACTGTGATAACAACTTTTTTGTCTTGATGTGTAAAGGCAGGAAACAACTTTCAAACCACACAGAATCATGTGGGAAGTTAACCAAAGGTGTTTTCATTAGGTTTGCAGTCAGGACTTTTGAGTACAATTGAAATGTATACTACTTTTATGTGAAAGCTTTGTAAGCACTGAGATATCAACTTTTTTGTCTTTATGCGTAGAGGCACGAAACAACTATGAAGCTACTCATAATCATGTGGGAAGTTAACCTAAGGTGTTTCCATTAGGTTTGCAGTAAGTACTTTGGTGTAAAATTGAAATCTATACTATTAGTATTGTCAAAGCATTGAATGCACTGTGATAACAACTTTTTTGTCTTGATGTGTAAAGGCAGGGAACAACTTTCAAACCACACAGAATCATGTGGGAAGTTAACTTAAAATGTTTCCATCAGGTTTGCACTCTGCACTATTCTGGAATATTGATATGTATACTACTTTAATGTCAGTACCTTGTATGCACTGAGAAATCCACTTTTTTGTCTTTATGTGCAGACCCATGAAACAACTTTCAGGCATCTAAGAATCATGTGGGAAGTTAACCTGAGGTGTTTCCATTAGGATTGCAGTAAGAGGTTTGGTGTAAAATTGAAATGTATGCTATCAGTATTGTCAAAGCATTGTATGCACTCTGATAATAACTTGTTTGTCTTGATGCGTAGAGGCATGAAACAACTTTCAAGCTACTCTTAATCATGTGGGAAGTTAAACAAAGGTGTTTTCATTAGGTTTGCAGTCAAGACTTTTGAGTAGAATTGAATTGTATACTACTTTTATGTGAAAGCATTGTAAGCACTGAGAAATCCACTTTTTTGTCTTTATGAGCAGACCCATGAAACAACTTTCAGGCATCGAAGAATCATGTGGGAAGTTAACCTGAGGTGTTTCCATTAGGTTTGCAGTAGGTGCTTTGGTGCAAAATTGAAATGTATGCTATCAGTATTGTCAAAGCATTGTATGCACTTTGATAACAACTTTTTTGTCTTGATGTGTAAAGGCAGGAAACAACTTACAAACCACACAGAATCATGTGGGAAGTTAACCAAAGGTGTTTTCATTAGGTTTGCAGTCAGGACTTTTGAGTACAATTGAAATGTATACTACTTTTATATGAAATCATTGTAAGCACTGAGATAACAACTTTTTTGTCTTGATGTGTAAAAGCAGGAAACAACTTACAAACCACAGAGAATCATGTGGGAAGTTAACTTAAAATGTTTCCATCAGGTTTGCACTCTGCACTTTGGTTGAAAATTGACATGTATAGCTCTTAATGTCAGAACATTGTATGCCCTAAGATAACAACTTTTTTGTCTTGATGTGTAGAGGCATGAGGCAACTTTCAAGCTACTCATAATCATGTGGGAAGTTAACCTAAGGTGTTTCCATTAGGTTTGCAGTAAGTACTTTCGGGTAAAATTGAAATGTATACTATTAGCATTGTCAAAGCATTGTATGCACTGTGATAACAACTTTTTTGTCTTGATGTGTAAAGGCAGGAAACAACTTTCAAATCACACAGAATCATGTGGGAAGTTAACTTAAAATGTTTCCATCAGGTTTGCACTCTGCACTTTACTGGAATATTGAAATGCATACTACTATAATGTCAGTACATTGTATGCACTGAGAAATCCACTTTTTTGCCTTTATGTGTAGACCCATGAAACAACTTTCAGGCATGAAAGAATCATGTGGGAAGTTAACCTGAGCTGTTTCCATTAGGTTTGCAGTAAGTGCTTTGGTGCAAAATTGAAATGTATGCTATCAGTATTGTCAAAGCATTGTATGCACTTTGATAACAACCATTTTTTTGCCTTGATGTGTAAAGGCAGGAAACAACTTACAAACCACACAGAATCATGTGGGAAGTTAAGCAAAGGTGTTTTCATTAGGTTTGCAGTCAGGACTTATGAGTACAATTGAAATGTATAATACTTTTTTGTGAAAGCATTGTAAGCACTGAGATAACAACTTTTTTGTCTTTATGTGTAGAGGTACGAATCAACTTTGAAACTACTCATAATCATCTGGGAAGTTAACCTAAGGTGTTTCCATTAGGTTTGCAGTAGGTGCTTTGGTGTAAAATTGAAATGTATACTATTAGTATTGTCAAAGCATTGTATGCACTGTGATAACAACTTTTTTGTCTTGATGTGTAAAGGCAGGAAACAACTTACAAACCACACAGAATCATGTGGGAAGTTAACCAAAGGTGTTTTCATTAGGTTTGCAGTCAGGACTTTTGAGTACAATTGAAATGTATACTACTTTTATGTGAAATCATTGTAAGCACTGAGATAGCAACTTCTTTGTCTTGATGTGTAAAAGCAGGAAACAACTTACAAACCACACAGAATCATGTGGGAAGTTAACTTAAAATGTTTCCATCAGGTTTGCACTCTGCACTTTGGTTGAAAATTGACATGTATAGCACTTTAATGTCAGAACATTGTATGCCCTAAGATAACAACTTTTTTGTCTTGATGTGTAGAGGCATGAGGCAACTTTCAAGCTACTCATAATCATGTGGGAAGTTAACCTAAGGTGTTTCCATTAGGTTTGCAGTAAGTACTTTGGTGTAAAATTGAATTGTATACTATAAGTATTGTCAAAGCATTGTATGCACTGTGATAACAACTTTTTTGTCTTGATGTGTAAAGGCAGGAAACAACTTTCAAACCACACAGAATCATGTGGGAAGTTAACCAAAGGTGTTTTCATTAGGTTTGCAGTCAGGACTTTTGAGTACAATTGAAATGTATACTACTTTTATGTGAAAGCTTTGTAAGCACTGAGATATCAACTTTTTTGTCTTTATGCGTAGAGGCACGAAACAACTATGAAGCTACTCATAATCATGTGGGAAGTTAACCTAAGGTGTTTCCATTAGGTTTGCAGTAAGTACTTTGGTGTAAAATTGAAATCTATACTATTAGTATTGTCAAAGCATTGAATGCACTGTGATAACAACTTTTTTGTCTTGATGTGTAAAGGCAGGGAACAACTTTCAAACCACACAGAATCATGTGGGAAGTTAACTTAAAATGTTTCCATCAGGTTTGCACTCTGCACTATTCTGGAATATTGAAATGTATACTACTTTAATGTCAGTACCTTGTATGCACTGAGAAATCCACTTTTTTGTCTTTATGTGCAGACCCATGAAACAACTTTCAGGCATCTAAGAATCATGTGGGAAGTTAACCTGAGGTGTTTCCATTAGGATTGCAGTAAGAGATTTGGTGTAAAATTGAAATGTATGCTATCAGTATTGTCAAAGCATTGTATGCACTCTGATAATAACTTGTTTGTCTTGATGCGTAGAGGCATGAAACAACTTTCAAGCTACTCTTAATCATGTGGGAAGTTAAACAAAGGTGTTTTCATTAGGTTTGCAGTCAAGACTTTTGAGTAGAATTGAATTGTATACTACTTTTATGTGAAAGCATTGTAAGCACTGAGAAATCCACTTTTTTGTCTTTATGAGCAGACCCATGAAACAACTTTCAGGCATCGAAGAATCATGTGGGAAGTTAACCTGAGGTGTTTCCATTAGGTTTGCAGTAGGTGCTTTGGTGCAAAATTGAAATGTATGCTATCAGTATTGTCAAAGCATTGTATGCACTTTGATAACAACTTTTTTGTCTTGATGTGTAAAGGCAGGAAACAACTTACAAACCACACAGAATCATGTGGGAAGTTAACCAAAGGTGTTTTCATTAGGTTTGCAGTCAGGACTTTTGAGTACAATTGAAATGTATACTACTTTTATATGAAATCATTGTAAGCACTGAGATAACAACTTTTTTGTCTTGATGTGTAAAAGCAGGAAACAACTTACAAACCACAGAGAATCATGTGGGAAGTTAACTTAAAATGTTTCCATCAGGTTTGCACTCTGCACTTTGGTTGAAAATTGACATGTATAGCTCTTAATGTCAGAACATTGTATGCCCTAAGATAACAACTTTTTTGTCTTGATGTGTAGAGGCATGAGGCAACTTTCAAGCTACTCATAATCATGTGGGAAGTTAACCTAAGGTGTTTCCATTAGGTTTGCAGTAAGTACTTTCGGGTAAAATTGAAATGTATACTATTAGCATTGTCAAAGCATTGTATGCACTGTGATAACAACTTTTTTGTCTTGATGTGTAAAGGCAGGAAACAACTTTCAAATCACACAGAATCATGTGGGAAGTTAACTTAAAATGTTTCCATCAGGTTTGCACTCTGCACTTTACTGGAATATTGAAATGCATACTACTATAATGTCAGTACATTGTATGCACTGAGAAATCCACTTTTTTGCCTTTATGTGTAGACCCATGAAACAACTTTCAGGCATGAAAGAATCATGTGGGAAGTGAACCAAAGGTGTTTTCATTCGGTTTGCAGTCAGGACTTTTGAGTACAATTGAAATGTATACTACTTTTATGTGAAAGCATTGTAAGCACTGAGATATCAAGTTTTTTGTCTTTATGCGTAGAGGCACGAAACAACTATGAAGCTACTCATAATCATGTGGGAAGTTAACCTAAGGTGTTTCCATTAGGTTTGCAGTAAGTGGTTTGGTGTAAAATTGAAATGTATACTATTAGTATTGTCAAAGCATTGTATGCAATGTGATAACAACTTTTTTGTCTTGATGTGTAAAGGCAGGAAACAACTTTCAAACCACACAGTATCATGTGGGAAGTTAACTTAAAATGTTTCCATCAGGTTTGCACTCTGCACTATTCTGGAATATTGAAATGTATACTACTTTAATGTCAGTACCTTGTATGCACTGAGAAATCCACTTTTTTGTCTTTATGAGCAGACCCATGAAACAACTTTCAGGCATCGAAGAATCATGTGGGAAGTTAACCTGAGGTGTTTCCATTAGGTTTGCAGTAGGTGCTTTGGTGCAAAATTGAAATGTATGCTATCAGTATTGTCAAAGCATTGTATGCACTTTGATAACAACTTTTTTGTCTTGATGTGTAAAGGCAGGAAACAACTTTCAAACCACACAGAATTATGTGGGAAGTTAACCAAAGGTGTTTTCATTAGGTTTGCAGTCAGGACTTTTGAGTACAATTGAAATGTATACTACTTTTATATGAAATCATTGTAAGCACTGAGATAACAACTTTTTTGTCTTGATGTGTAAAAGCAGGAAACAACTTACAAACCACCGAGAATCATGTGGGAAGTTAACTTAAAATGTTTCCATCAGGTTTGCACTCTGCACTTTGGTTGAAAATTGACATGTATAGCTCTTAATGTCAGAACATTGTATGCCCTAAGATAACAACTTTTTTGTCTTGATGTGTAGAGGCATGAGGCAACTTTCAAGCTACTCATAATCATGTGGGAAGTTAACCTAAGGTGTTTCCATTAGGTTTGCAGTAAGTACTTTGGTGTAAAATTGAAACGTATGCTATCAGTATTGTCAAAGCATTGTATGCACTGTGATAACAACTATTTTGTCTTGATGTGTAAAGGCAGGAAACAACTTACAAACCACACAGAATCATGTGGGAAGTTAACTTAAAATGTTTCCATCAGGTTTGCACTCTGCACTTTACTGGAATATTGAAATGCATACTACTATAATGTCAGTACATTGCATGCACTGAGAAATCCACTTTTTTGCCTTTATGTGTAGACCCATGAAACAACTTTCAGGCATGAAAGAATCATGTGGGAAGTGAACCAAAGGTGTTTTCATTCGGTTTGCAGTCAGGACTTTTGAGTACAATTGAAATGTATACTACTTTTATGTGAAAGCATTGTAAGCACTGAGATATCAAGTTTTTTGTCTTTATGCGTAGAGGCACGAAACAACTATGAAGCTACTCATAATCATGTGGGAAGTTAACCTAAGGTGTTTCCATTAGGTTTGCAGTAAGTGGTTTGGTGTAAAATTGAAATGTATACTATTAGTATTGTCAAAGCATTGTATGCAATGTGATAACAACTTTTTTGTCTTGATGTGTAAAGGCAGGAAACAACTTTCAAACCACACAGAATCATGTGGGAAGTTAACTTAAAATGTTTCCATCAGGTTTGCACTCTGCACTTTACTGGAATATTGAAATGTATACTACTTTAATGTCAGTACCTTGTATGTACTGAGAAATCCACTTTTTTGTCTTTATGAGCAGACCCATGAAACAACTTTCAGGCATCAAAGAATCATGTGGGAAGTTAACCTAAGGTGTTTCCATCAGGTTTGCAGTAAGTACTTTGGTGTAAAATTGAAACGTATGCTATCAGTATTGTCAAAGCATTGTATGCACTGTGGTAACAACATTTTTTGTCTTGATGTGTAAAGGCAGGAAACAACTTACAAACCACACAGAAACATCTGGGAAGTTAATCAAAGGTGTTTTCATTAGGTTTGCAGTCAGGACTTTTGAGTACAATTGAAATGTATACTACTTTTATTTGAAAGCATTGTAAGCACTGAGATATCAACTTTTTTATCTTTATGTGTAGAGGTACGAATCAACTTTGAAACTACTCATAATCATCTGGGAAGTTAACCTAAGGTGTTTCCATTAGGTTTGCAGTAGGTGCTTTGGTGTAAAATTGAAATGTATACTATTAGTATTGTCAAAGCATTGTATGCACTGTGATAACAACTTTTTTGTCTTGATGTGTAAAGGCAGGAAACAACTTACAAACCACACAGAATCATGTGGGAAGTTAACCAAAGGTGTTTTCATTAGGTTTGCAGTCAGGACTTTTGAGTACAATTGAAATGTATACTACTTTTATGTGAAATCATTGTAAGCACTGAGATAGCAACTTCTTTGTCTTGATGTGTAAAAGCAGGAAACAACTTACAAACCACACAGAATCATGTGGGAAGTTAACTTAAAATGTTTCCATCAGGTTTGCACTCTGCACTTTGGTTGAAAATTGACATGTATAGCACTTTAATGTCAGAACATTGTATGCCCTAAGATAACAACTTTTTTGTCTTGATGTGTAGAGGCATGAGGCAACTTTCAAGCTACTCATAATCATGTGGGAAGTTAACCTAAGGTGTTTCCATTAGGTTTGCAGTAAGTACTTTGGTGTAAAATTGAATTGTATACTATAAGTATTGTCAAAGCATTGTATGCACTGTGATAACAACTTTTTTGTCTTGATGTGTAAAGGCAGGAAACAACTTTCAAACCACACAGAATCATGTGGGAAGTTAACCAAAGGTGTTTTCATTAGGTTTGCAGTCAGGACTTTTGAGTACAATTGAAATGTATACTACTTTTATGTGAAAGCTTTGTAAGCACTGAGATATCAACTTTTTTGTCTTTATGCGTAGAGGCACGAAACAACTATGAAGCTACTCATAATCATGTGGGAAGTTAACCTAAGGTGTTTCCATTAGGTTTGCAGTAAGTACTTTGGTGTAAAATTGAAATCTATACTATTAGTATTGTCAAAGCATTGTATGCACTGTGATAACAACTTTTTTGTCTTGATGTGTAAAGGCAGGGAACAACTTTCAAACCACACAGAATCATGTGGGAAGTTAACTTAAAATGTTTCCATCAGGTTTGCACTCTGCACTATTCTGGAATATTGAAATGTATACTACTTTAATGTCAGTACCTTGTATGCACTGAGAAATCCACTTTTTTGTCTTTATGTGCAGACCCATGAAACAACTTTCAGGCATCTAAGAATCATGTGGGAAGTTAACCTGAGGTGTTTCCATTAGGATTGCAGTAAGAGGTTTGGTGTAAAATTGAAATGTATGCTATCAGTATTGTCAAAGCATTGTATGCACTCTGATAATAACTTGTTTGTCTTGATGCGTAGAGGCATGAAACAACTTTCAAGCTACTCTTAATCATGTGGGAAGTTAAACAAAGGTGTTTTCATTAGGTTTGCAGTCAAGACTTTTGAGTAGAATTGAATTGTATACTACTTTTATGTGAAAGCATTGTAAGCACTGAGATAACAACTTTTTTGTCTTTATGTGTAGAGGCACGAAACAACATTGAAAATACTCATAATTATGTGGGAAGTTAACCTAAGGTGTTTCCATTAGGTTTGCAGTAAGTGCTTTGGTGTAAAATTGAAATGTATACTATTAGTATTGTCAAAGCATTGTATGCACTGTGATAACAACTTTTTTGTCTTGATGTGTAAAGGCAGGAAACAACTTACAAACCACACAGAATCATGTGGGAAGTTAACCAAAGATGTTTTCATTAAGTTTGCAGTCAGGACTTTTGAGCACAATTGAAATGTATACTACTTTTATATGAAATCATTGTAAGCACTGAGATAACAACTTTTTTGTCTTGATGTGTAAAAGCAGGAAACAACTTACAAACCACAGAGAATCATGTGGGAAGTTAACTTAAAATGTTTCCATCAGGTTTGCACTCTGCACTTTGGTTGAAAATTGACATGTATAGCTCTTAATGTCAGAACATTGTATGCCCTAAGATAACAACTTTTTTGTCTTGATGTGTAGAGGCATGAGGCAACTTTCAAGCTACTCATAATCATGTGGGAAGTTAACCTAAGGTGTTTCCATTAGGTTTGCAGTAAGTACTTTGGTGTAAAATTGAAACGTATGCTATCAGTATTGTCAAAGCATTGTATGCACTGTGATAACAACTATTTTGTCTTGATGTGTAAAGGCAGGAAACAACTTACAAACCACACAGAATCATGTGGGAAGTTAACTTAAAATGTTTCCATCAGGTTTGCACTCTGCACTTTACTGGAATATTGAAATGCATACTACTATAATGTCAGTACATTGTATGCACTGAGAAATCCACTTTTTTGCCTTTATGTGTAGACCCATGAAACAACTTTCAGGCATGAAAGAATCATGTGGGAAGTGAACCAAAGGTGTTTTCATTCGGTTTGCAGTCAGGACTTTTGAGTACAATTGAAATGTATACTACTTTTATGTGAAAGCATTGTAAGCACTGAGATATCAAGTTTTTTGTCTTTATGCGTAGAGGCACGAAACAACTATGAAGCTACTCATAATCATGTGGGAAGTTAACCTAAGGTGTTTCCATTAGGTTTGCAGTTAGTGGTTTGGTGTAAAATTGAAATGTATACTATTAGTATTGTCAAAGCATTGTATGCAATGTGATAACAACTTTTTTGTCTTGATGTGTAAAGGCAGGAAACAACTTTCAAACCACACAGAATCATGTGGGAAGTTAACTTAAAATGTTTCCATCAGGTTTGCACTCTGCACTTTACTGGAATATTGAAATGTATACTACTTTAATGTCAGTACCTTGTATGCACTGAGAAATCCACTTTTTTGTCTTTATGAGCAGACCCATGAAACAACTTTCAGGCATCAAAGAATCATGTGGGAAGTTAACCTAAGGTGTTTCCATCAGGTTTGCAGTAAGTACTTTGGTGTAAAATTGAAACGTATGCTATGAGTATTGTCAAAGCATTGTATGCACTGTGGTAACAACTTTTTTGTCTTGATGTGTAAAGGCAGGAAACAACTTACAAACCACACAGAAACATCTGGGAAGTTAATCAAAGGTGTTTTCATTAGGTTTGCAGTCAGGACTTTTGAGTACAATTGAAATGTATACTACTTTTATTTGAAAGCATTGTAAGCACTGAGATATCAACTTTTTTATCTTTATGTGTAGAGGTACGAATCAACTTTGAAACTACTCATAATCATCTGGGAAGTTAACCTAAGGTGTTTCCATTAGGTTTGCAGTAGGTGCTTTGGTGTAAAATTGAAATGTATACTATTAGTATTGTCAAAGCATTGTATGCACTGTGATAACAACTTTTTTGTCTTGATGTGTAAAGGCAGGAAACAACTTACAAACCACACAGAATCATGTGGGAAGTTAACCAAAGGTGTTTTCATTAGGTTTGCAGTCAGGACTTTTGAGTACAATTGAAATGTATACTACTTTTATGTGAAAGCTTTGTAAGCACTGAGATATCAACTTTTTTGTCTTTATGCGTAGAGGCACGAAACAACTATGAAGCTACTCATAATCATGTGGGAAGTTAACCTAAGGTGTTTCCATTAGGTTTGCAGTAAGTACTTTGGTGTAAAATTGAAATCTATACTATTAGTATTGTCAAAGCATTGTATGCACTGTGATAACAACTTTTTTGTCTTGATGTGTAAAGGCAGGGAACAACTTTCAAACCACACAGAATCATGTGGGAAGTTAACTTAAAATGTTTCCATCAGGTTTGCACTCTGCACTATTCTGGAATATTGAAATGTATACTACTTTAATGTCAGTACCTTGTATGCACTGAGAAATCCACTTTTTTGTCTTTATGTGCAGACCCATGAAACAACTTTCAGGCATCTAAGAATCATGTGGGAAGTTAACCTGAGGTGTTTCCATTAGGATTGCAGTAAGAGGTTTGGTGTAAAATTGAAATGTATGCTATCAGTATTGTCAAAGCATTGTATGCACTCTGATAATAACTTGTTTGTCTTGATGCGTAGAGGCATGAAACAACTTTCAAGCTACTCTTAATCATGTGGGAAGTTAACCAAAGGTGTTTTCATTAGGTTTGCAGTCAAGACTTTTGAGTAGAATTGAAATGTATACTACTTTTATGTGAAAGCATTGTAAGCACTGAGATAACAACTTTTTTGTCTTTATGTGTAGAGGCACGAAACAACTTTGAAAATACTCATAATTATGTGGGAAGTTAACCTAAGGTGTTTCCATTAGGTTTGCAGTAAGTGCTTTGGTGTAAAATTGAAACGTATGCTATCAGTATTGTCAAAGCATTGTATGCACCGTGATAACAACTTTTTTGTCTTGATGTGTAAAGGCAGGAAACAACTTACAAACCACACAGAATCATGTGGGAAGTTAATCAAAGGTGTTTTCATCAGGTTTGAAGTCAGGACTTTTGAGTACAATTGAAATGTATACTACTTTTATATGAAATCATTGTAAGCACTGAGATAACAACTTTTTTGTCTTGATGTGTAAAAGCAGGAAACAACTTACAAACCACAGAGAATCATGTGGGAAGTTAACTTAAAATGTTTCCATCAGGTTTACACTCTGCACTTTACTGGAATATTGAAATGCATACTACTATAATATCAGTACATTGTATGCACTGAGAAATCCACTTTTTTGCCTTTATGTGTAGACCCATGAAACAACTTTCAGGCATGAAAGAATCATGTGGGAAGTTAACCAAAGGTGTTTTCATTCGGTTTGCAGTCAGGACTTTTGAGTACAATTGAAATGTATACTACTTTTATGTGAAAGCTTTGTAAGCACTGAGATATCAAGTTTTTTGTCTTTATGCGTAGAGGCACGAAACAACTATGAAGCTACTCATAATCATGTGGGAAGTTAACCTAAGGTGTTTCCATTAGGTTTGCAGTAAGTGGTTTGGTGTAAAATTGAAATGTATACTATTAGTATTGTCAAAGCATTGTATGCAATGTGATAACAACTTTTTTGTCTTGATGTGTAAAGGCAGGAAACAACTTTCAAACCACACAGAATCATGTGGGAAGTTAACTTAAAATGTTTCCATCAGGTTTGCACTCTGCACTTTACTGGAATATTGAAATGTATACTACTTTAATGTCAGTACCTTGTATGCACTGAGAAATCCACTTTTTTGTCTTTATGAGCAGACCCATGGAACAACTTTCAGGCATCGAAGAATCATGTGGGAAGTTAACCTGAGGTGTTTCCATTAGGTTTGCAGTAAGTGCTTTGGTGCAAAATTGAAATGTATGCTATCAGTATTGTCAAAGCATTGTGTGCACTTTGATAACAACTTTTTTGTCTTGATGTGTAAAGGCAGGAAACAACTTACAAACCACACAGAATAATGTGGGAAGTTAAGCAAAGGTGTTTTCATTAGGTTTGCAGTCAGGACTTATGAGTACAATTGAAATGTATAATACTTTTTTGTGAAAGCATTGTAAGCACTGAGATAACAACTTTTTTGTCTTTATGTGTAGAGGTACGAATCAACTTTGAAACTACTCATAATCATCTGGGAAGTTAACCTAAGGTGTTTCCATTAGGTTTGCAGTAGGTGTTTTGGTGTAAAATTGAAATGTATACTATTAGTATTGTCAAAGCATTGTATGCACTGTGATAACAACTTTTTTGTCTTGATGTGTAAAGGCAGGAAACAACTTACAAACCACACAGAATCATGTGGGAAGTTAACCAAAGGTGTTTTCATTAGGTTTGCAGTCAGGACTTTTGAGTACAATTGAAATGTATACTACTTTTATATGAAATCATTGTAAGCACTGAGATAACAACTTTTTTGTCTTGATGTGTAAAAGCAGGAAACAACTTACAAACCACAGAGAATCATGTGGGAAGTTAACTTAAAATGTTTCCATCAGGTTTGCACTCTGCACTTTGGTTGAAAATTGACATGTATAGCTCTTAATGTCAGAACATTGTATGCCCTAAGATAACAACTTTTTTGTCTTGATGTGTAGAGGCATGAGGCAACTTTCAAGCTACTCATAATCATGTGGGAAGTTAACCTAAGGTGTTTCCATTAGGTTTGCAGTAAGTACTTTGGTGTAAAATTGAAACGTATGCTATCAGTATTGTCAAAGCATTGTATGCACTGTGATAACAACTATTTTGTCTTGATGTGTAAAGGCAGGAAACAACTTACAAACCACACAGAATCATGTGGGAAGTTAACTTAAAATGTTTCCATCAGGTTTGCACTCTGCACTTTACTGGAATATTGAAATGCATACTACTATAATGTCAGTACATTGTATGCACTGAGAAATCCACTTTTTTGCCTTTATGTGTAGACCCATGAAACAACTTTCAGGCATGAAAGAATCATGTGGGAAGTGAACCAAAGGTGTTTTCATTCGGTTTGCAGTCAGGACTTTTGAGTACAATTGAAATGTATACTACTTTTATGTGAAAGCATTGTAAGCACTGAGATATCAAGTTTTTTGTCTTTATGCGTAGAGGCACGAAACAACTATGAAGCTACTCATAATCATGTGGGAAGTTAACCTAAGGTGTTTCCATTAGGTTTGCAGTAAGTGCTTTGGTGTAAAATTGAAACGTATGCTATCAGTATTGTCAAAGCATTGTATGCACCGTGATAACAACTTTTTTGTCTTGATGTGTAAAGGCAGGAAACAACTTACAAACCACACAGAATCATGTGGGAAGTTAATCAAAGGTGTTTTCATCAGGTTTGCAGTCAGGACTTTTGAGTACAATTGAAATGTATACTACTTTTATATGAAATCATTGTAAGCACTGAGATAACAACTTTTTTGTCTTGATGTGTAAAAGCAGGAAACAACTTACAAACCACAGAGAATCATGTGGGAAGTTAACTTAAAATGTTTCCATCAGGTTTACACTCTGCACTTTACTGGAATATTGAAATGCATACTACTATAATATCAGTACATTGTATGCACTGAGAAATCCACTTCTTTGCCTTTATGTGTAGACCCATGAAACAACTTTCAGGCATGAAAGAATCATGTGGGAAGTTAACCAAAGGTGTTTTCATTCGGTTTCCAGTCAGGACTTTTGAGTACAATTGAAATGTATACTACTTTTATGTGAAAGCATTGTAAGCACTGAGATATCAAGTTTTTTGTCTTTATGCGTAGAGGCACGAAACAACTATGAAGCTACTCATAATCATGTGGGAAGTTAACCTAAGGTGTTTCCATTAGGTTTGCAGTAAGTGGTTTGGTGTAAAATTGAAATGTATACTATTAGTATTGTCAAAGCATTGTATGCAATGTGATAACAACTTTTTTGTCTTGATGTGTAAAGGCAGGAAACAACTTTCAAACCACACAGAATCATGTGGGAAGTTAACTTAAAATGTTTCCATCAGGTTTGCACTCTGCACTTTACTGGAATATTGAAATGTATACTACTTTAATGTCAGTACCTTGTATGCACTGAGAAATCCACTTTTTTGTCTTTATGAGCAGACCCATGGAACAACTTTCAGGCATCGAAGAATCATGTGGGAAGTTAACCTGAGGTGTTTCCATTAGGTTTGCAGTAAGTGCTTTGGTGCAAAATTGAAATGTATGCTATCAGTATTGTCAAAGCATTGTGTGCACTTTGATAACAACTTTTTTGTCTTGATGTGTAAAGGCAGGAAACAACTTACAAACCACACAGAATAATGTGGGAAGTTAAGCAAAGGTGTTTTCATTAGGTTTGCAGTCAGGACTTATGAGTACAATTGAAATGTATAATACTTTTTTGTGAAAGCATTGTAAGCACTGAGATAACAACTTTTTTGTCTTTATGTGTAGAGGTACGAATCAACTTTGAAACTACTCATAATCATCTGGGAAGTTAACCTAAGGTGTTTCCATTAGGTTTGCAGTAGGTGTTTTGGTGTAAAATTGAAATGTATACTATTAGTATTGTCAAAGCATTGTATGCACTGTGATAACAACTTTTTTGTCTTGATGTGTAAAGGCAGGAAACAACTTACAAACCACACAGAATCATGTGGGAAGTTAACCAAAGGTGTTTTCATTAGGTTTGCAGTCAGGACTTTTGAGTACAATTGAAATGTATACTACTTTTATATGAAATCATTGTAAGCACTGAGATAACAACTTTTTTGTCTTGATGTGTAAAAGCAGGAAACAACTTACAAACCACCGAGAATCATGTGGGAAGTTAACTTAAAATGTTTCCATCAGGTTTGCACTCTGCACTTTGGTTGAAAATTGACATGTATAGCTCTTAATGTCAGAACATTGTATGCCCTAAGATAACAACTTTTTTGTCTTGATGTGTAGAGGCATGAGGCAACTTTCAAGCTACTCATAATCATGTGGGAAGTTAACCTAAGGTGTTTCCATTAGGTTTGCAGTAAGTACTTTGGTGTAAAATTGAAACGTATGCTATCAGTATTGTCAAAGCATTGTATGCACTGTGATAACAACTATTTTGTCTTGATGTGTAAAGGCAGGAAACAACTTACAAACCACACAGAATCATGTGGGAAGTTAACTTAAAATGTTTCCATCAGGTTTGCACTCTGCACTTTACTGGAATATTGAAATGCATACTACTATAATGTCAGTACATTGTATGCACTGAGAAATCCACTTTTTTGCCTTTATGTGTAGACCCATGAAACAACTTTCAGGCATGAAAGAATCATGTGGGAAGTGAACCAAAGGTGTTTTCATTCGGTTTGCAGTCAGGACTTTTGAGTACAATTGAAATGTATACTACTTTTATGTGAAAGCATTGTAAGCACTGAGATATCAAGTTTTTTGTCTTTATGCGTAGAGGCACGAAACAACTATGAAGCTACTCATAATCATGTGGGAAGTTAACCTAAGGTGTTTCCATTAGGTTTGCAGTAAGTGGTTTGGTGTAAAATTGAAATGTATACTATTAGTATTGTCAAAGCATTGTATGCAATGTGATAACAACTTTTTTGTCTTGATGTGTAAAGGCAGGAAACAACTTTCAAACCACACAGAATCATGTGGGAAGTTAACTTAAAATGTTTCCATCAGGTTTGCACTCTGCACTTTACTGGAATATTGAAATGTATACTACTTTAATGTCAGTACCTTGTATGCACTGAGAAATCCACTTTTTTGTCTTTATGAGCAGACCCATGAAACAACTTTCAGGCATCAAAGAATCATGTGGGAAGTTAACCTAAGGTGTTTCCATCAGGTTTGCAGTAAGTACTTTGGTGTAAAATTGAAACGTATGCTATCAGTATTGTCAAAGCATTGTATGCACTGTGGTAACAACTTTTTTGTCTTGATGTGTAAAGGCAGGAAACAACTTACAAACCACACAGAAACATCTGGGAAGTTAATCAAAGGTGTTTTCATTAGGTTTGCAGTCAGGACTTTTGATTACAATTGAAATGTATACTACTTTTATTTGAAAGCATTGTAAGCACTGAGATATCAACTTTTTTATCTTTATGTGTAGAGGTACGAATCAACTTTGAAACTACTCATAATCATCTGGGAAGTTAACCTAAGGTGTTTCCATTAGGTTTGCAGTAGGTGCTTTGGTGTAAAATTGA
Organism: Mobula birostris; assembly: GCF_030028105.1. NCBI lineage: Eukaryota > Metazoa > Chordata > Chondrichthyes > Myliobatiformes > Myliobatidae > Mobula > Mobula birostris. The sequence continues at coordinate 140,372 of NW_027278490.1, forward strand.
AATGTATACTATTAGTATTGTCAAAGCATTGTATGCACTGTGATAACAACTTTTTTGTCTTGATGTGTAAAGGCAGGAAACAACTTACAAACCACACAGAATCATGTGGGAAGTTAACCAAAGGTGTTTTCATTAGGTTTGCAGTCAGGACTTTTGAGTACAATTGAAATGTATACTACTTTTATGTGAAATCATTGTAAGCACTGAGATAGCAACTTCTTTGTCTTGATGTGTAAAAGCAGGAAACAACTTACAAACCACACAGAATCATGTGGGAAGTTAACTTAAAATGTTTCCATCAGGTTTGCACTCTGCACTTTGGTTGAAAATTGACATGTATAGCACTTTAATGTCAGAACATTGTATGCCCTAAGATAACAACTTTTTTGTCTTGATGTGTAGAGGCATGAGGCAACTTTCAAGCTACTCATAATCATGTGGGAAGTTAACCTAAGGTGTTTCCATTAGGTTTGCAGTAAGTACTTTGGTGTAAAATTGAATTGTATACTATAAGTATTGTCAAAGCATTGTATGCACTGTGATAACAACTTTTTTGTCTTGATGTGTAAAGGCAGGAAACAACTTTCAAACCACACAGAATCATGTGGGAAGTTAACCAAAGGTGTTTTCATTAGGTTTGCAGTCAGGACTTTTGAGTACAATTGAAATGTATACTACTTTTATGTGAAAGCTTTGTAAGCACTGAGATATCAACTTTTTTGTCTTTATGCGTAGAGGCACGAAACAACTATGAAGCTACTCATAATCATGTGGGAAGTTAACCTAAGGTGTTTCCATTAGGTTTGCAGTAAGTACTTTGGTGTAAAATTGAAATCTATACTATTAGTATTGTCAAAGCATTGTATGCACTGTGATAACAACTTTTTTGTCTTGATGTGTAAAGGCAGGGAACAACTTTCAAACCACACAGAATCATGTGGGAAGTTAACTTAAAATGTTTCCATCAGGTTTGCACTCTGCACTATTCTGGAATATTGAAATGTATACTACTTTAATGTCAGTACCTTGTATGCACTGAGAAATCCACTTTTTTGTCTTTATGTGCAGACCCATGAAACAACTTTCAGGCATCTAAGAATCATGTGGGAAGTTAACCTGAGGTGTTTCCATTAGGATTGCAGTAAGAGGTTTGGTGTAAAATTGAAATGTATGCTATCAGTATTGTCAAAGCATTGTATGCACTCTGATAATAACTTGTTTGTCTTGATGCGTAGAGGCATGAAACAACTTTCAAGCTGCTCTTAATCATGTGGGAAGTTAAACAAAGGTGTTTTCATTAGGTTTGCAGTCAAGACTTTTGAGTAGAATTGAATTGTATACTACTTTTATGTGAAAGCATTGTAAGCACAGAGATAACAACTTTTTTGTCTTTATGTGTAGAGGCACGAAACAACATTGAAAATACTCATAATTATGTGGGAAGTTAACCTAAGGTGTTTCCATTAGGTTTGCAGTAAGTGCTTTGGTGTAAAATTGAAATGTATACTATTAGTATTGTCAAAGCATTGTATGCACTGTGATAACAACTTTTTTGTCTTGATGTGTAAAGGCAGGAAACAACTTACAAACCACACAGAATCATGTGGGAAGTTAACCAAAGATGTTTTCATTAAGTTTGCAGTCAGGACTTTTGAGTACAATTGAAATGTATACTACTTTTATATGAAATCATTGTAAGCACTGAGATAACAACTTTTTTGTCTTGATGTGTAAAAGCAGGAAACAACTTACAAACCACAGAGAATCATGTGGGAAGTTAACTTAAAATGTTTCCATCAGGTTTGCACTCTGCACTTTGGTTGAAAATTGACATGTATAGCTCTTAATGTCAGAACATTGTATGCCCTAAGATAACAACTTTTTTGTCTTGATGTGTAGAGGCATGAGGCAACTTTCAAGCTACTCATAATCATGTGGGAAGTTAACCTAAGGTGTTTCCATTAGGTTTGCAGTAAGTACTTTGGTGTAAAATTGAAACGTATGCTATCAGTATTGTCAAAGCATTGTATGCACTGTGATAACAACTATTTTGTCTTGATGTGTAAAGGCAGGAAACAACTTACAAACCACACAGAATCATGTGGGAAGTTAACTTAAAATGTTTCCATCAGGTTTGCACTCTGCACTTTACTGGAATATTGAAATGCATACTACTATAATGTCAGTACATTGTATGCACTGAGAAATCCACTTTTTTGCCTTTATGTGTAGACCCATGAAACAACTTTCAGGCATGAAAGAATCATGTGGGAAGTGAACCAAAGGTGTTTTCATTCGGTTTGCAGTCAGGACTTTTGAGTACAATTGAAATGTATACTACTTTTATGTGAAAGCATTGTAAGCACTGAGATATCAAGTTTTTTGTCTTTATGCGTAGAGGCACGAAACAACTATGAAGCTACTCATAATCATGTGGGAAGTTAACCTAAGGTGTTTCCATTAGGTTTGCAGTAAGTGGTTTGGTGTAAAATTGAAATGTATACTATTAGTATTGTCAAAGCATTGTATGCAATGTGATAACAACTTTTTTGTCTTGATGTGTAAAGGCAGGAAACAACTTTCAAACCACACAGAATCATGTGGGAAGTTAACTTAAAATGTTTCCATCAGGTTTGCACTCTGCACTTTACTGGAATATTGAAATGTATACTACTTTAATGTCAGTACCTTGTATGCACTGAGAAATCCACTTTTTTGTCTTTATGAGCAGACCCATGAAACAACTTTCAGGCATCAAAGAATCATGTGGGAAGTTAACCTAAGGTGTTTCCATCAGGTTTGCAGTAAGTACTTTGGTGTAAAATTGAAACGTATGCTATCAGTATTGTCAAAGCATTGTATGCACTGTGGTAACAACTTTTTTGTCTTGATGTGTAAAGGCAGGAAACAACTACCAAACCACACAGAAACATCTGGGAAGTTAATCAAAGGTGTTTTCATTAGGTTTGCAGTCAGGACTTTTGAGTACAATTGAAATGTATACTACTTTTATTTGAAAGCATTGTAAGCACTGAGATATCAACTTTTTTATCTTTATGTGTAGAGGTACGAATCAACTTTGAAACTACTCATAATCATCTGGGAAGTTAACCTAAGGTGTTTCCATTAGGTTTGCAGTAGGTGCTTTGGTGTAAAATTGAAATGTATACTATTAGTATTGTCAAAGCATTGTATGCACTGTGATAACAAATTTTTTGTCTTGATGTGTAAAGGCAGGAAACAACTTACAAACCACACAGAATCATGTGGGAAGTTAACCAAAGGTGTTTTCATTAGGTTTGCAGTCAGGACTTTTGAGTACAATTGAAATGTATACTACTTTTATGTGAAATCATTGTAAGCACTGAGATAGCAACTTCTTTGTCTTGATGTGTAAAAGCAGGAAACAACTTACAAACCACACAGAATCATGTGGGAAGTTAACTTAAAATGTTTCCATCAGGTTTGCACTCTGCACTTTGGTTGAAAATTGACATGTATCGCACTTTAATGTCAGAACATTGTATGCCCTAAGATAACAACTTTTTTGTCTTGATGTGTAGAGGCATGAGGCAACTTTCAAGCTACTCATAATCATGTGGGAAGTTAACCTAAGGTGTTTCCATTAGGTTTGCAGTAAGTACTTTTGTGTAAAATTGAATTGTATACTATAAGTATTGTCAAAGCATAGTATGCACTGTGATAACAACTTTTTTGTGTTGATGTGTAAAGGCAGGAAACAACTTTCAAACCACACAGAATCATGTGGGAAGTTAACCAAAGGTGTTTTCATTAGGTTTGCAGTCAGGACTTTTGAGTACAATTGAAATGTATACTACTTTTATGTGAAAGCATTGTAAGCACTGAGATATCAACTTTTTTGTCTTTATGCGTAGAGGCACGAAACAACTATGAAGCTACTCATAATCATGTGGGAAGTTAACCTAAGGTGTTTCCATTAGGTTTGCAGTAAGTACTTTGGTGTAAAATTGAAATCTATACTATTAGTATTGTCAAAGCATTGTATGCACTGTGGTAACAACTTTTTTGTCTTGATGTGTAAAGGCAGGAAACAACTTACAAACCACACAGAATCATGTGGGAAGTTAATCAAAGGTGTTTTCATTAGGTTTGCAGTCAGGACGTTTGAGTACAATTGAAATGTATACTACTTTTATATGAAATCATTGTAAGCACTGAGATAACAACTTTTTTGTCTTGATGTGTAAAAGCAGGAAACAACTTACAAACCACAGAGAATCATGTGGGAAGTTAACTTAAAATGTTTCCATCAGGTCTGCACTCTGCACTTTGGTTGAAAATTGACATGTATAGCTCTTAATGTCAGAACATTGTATGCCCAAAGATAACAACTTATTTGTTTTGATGTGTAGAGGCATGAGGCAACTTTCAAGCTACTCATAATCATGTGGGAAGTTAACCTAAGGTGTTTCCATTAGGTTTGCAGTAAGTACTTTCGTGTAAAATTGAAATGTATACTATTAGCATTGTCAAAGCATTGTATGCACTGTGATAACAACTTTTTTGTCTTGATGTGTAAAGGCAGGAAACAACTTTCAAATCACACAGAATCATGTGGGAAGTTAACTTAAAATGTTTCCATCAGGTTTGCACTCTGCACTTTACTGGAATATTGAAATGCATACTACTATAATGTCATACATTGTACGCACTGAGAAATCCACTTTTTTGCCTTTATGTGCAGACCCATGAAACAACTTTCAGGCATCAAAGAATCATGTGGGAAGTTAACCTAAGGTGTTTCCATCAAGTTTGCAGTAAGTACTTTGGTGTAAAATTGAAACGTATGCTATCAGTATTGTCAAAGCATTGTATGCACTGTGGTAACAACTTTTTTGTCTTGATGTGTAAAGGCAGGAAACAACTTACAAACCACACAGAAACATCTGGGAAGTTAATCAAAGGTGTTTTCATTAGGTTTGCAGTCAGGACTTTTGAGTACAATTGAAATGTATACTACTTTTATGTGAAAGCATTGTAAGCACTGAGATATCAACTTTTTTGTCTTTATGTGTAGAGGTACGAATCAACTTTGAAACTACTCATAATCATCTGGGAAGTTAACCTAAGGTGTTTCCATTAGATTTGCAGTAGGTGCTTTGCTGTAAAATTGAAATGTATACTATTAGTATTGTCAAAGCAATGTATGCACTGTGATAACAACTTTTTTGTCTTGATGTGTAAAGGCAGGAAACAACTTACAAACCACACAGAATCATGTGGGAAGTTAACCAAAGGTGTTTTCATTAGGTTTGCAGTCAGGACTTTTGAGTACAATTGAAATGTATACTACTTTTATGTGAAATCATTGTAAGCACTGAGATAGCAACTTCTTTGTCTTGATGTGTAAAAGCAGGAAACAACTTACAAACCACACAGAATCATGTGGGAAGTTAACTTAAAATGTTTCCATCAGGTTTGCACTCTGCACTTTGGTTGAAAATTGACATGTATAGCACTTAATGTCAGAACATTGTATGCCCTAAGATAACAACTTTTTTGTCTTGATGTGTAGACGCATGAGGCAACTTTCAAGCTACTCATAATCATGTGGGAAGTTAACCTAAGGTGTTTCCATTAGGTTTGCAGTAATTACTTTCGTGTAAAATTGAAATGTATACTATTAGCATTGTCAAAGCATTGTATGCACTGTGATAACAACTTTTTTGTCTTGATGTGTAAAGGCAGGAAACAACTTTCAAACCACACAGAATCATGTGGGAAGTTAACTTAAAATGTTTACATCAGGTTTGCACTCTGCACTTTACTGGAATATTGAAATGCATACTACTATAATGTCAGTACATTGTATGCACTGAGAAATCCACTTATTTGCCTTTATATGCAGACCCATGAAACAACTTTCAGGCATCAAAGAATCATGTGGGAAGTTAACCTAAGGTGTTTCCATCAGGTTTGCAGTAAGTACTTTGGTGTAAAATTGAAACGTATGCTATCAGTATTGTCAAAGCATTGTATGCACTGTGGTAACAACTTTTTTGTCTTGATGTGTAAAGGCAGGAAACAACTTACAAACCACACAGAATCATGTGGGAAGTTAATCAAAGGTGTTTTCATTAGGTTTGCAGTCAGGACTTTTGAGTACAATTGAAATGTATACTACTTTTATATGAAATCATTGTAAGCACTGAGATAACAACTTTTTTGTTTTGATGTGTAAAAGCAGGAAACAACTTACAAACCACAGAGAATCATGGGGGAAGTTAACTTAAAATGTTTCCATCAGGTTTGCACTCTGCACTTTGGTTGAAAATTGACATGTATAGCTCTTAATGTCAGAACATTGTATGCCCAAAGATAACAACTTATTTGTTTTGATGTGTAGAGGCATGAGGCAACTTTCAAGCTACTCATAATCATGTGGGAAGTTAACCTAAGGTGTTTCCATTAGGTTTGCAGTAAGTACTTTCGTGTAAAATTGAAATGTATACTATTAGCATTGTCAAAGCATTGTATGCACTGTGATAACAACTTTTTTGTCTTGATGTGTAAAGGCAGGAAACAACTTTCAAATCACACAGAATCATGTGGGAAGTTAACCAAAGGTGTTTTCATTAGGTTTGCAGTCAGGACTTTTGAGTACAATTGAAATGTATACTACTTTTATGTGAAATCATTGTAAGCACTGAGATAGCAACTTCTTTGTCTTGATGTGTAAAAGCAGGAAACAACTTACAAACCACACAGAATCATGTGGGAAGTTAACTTAAAATGTTTCCATCAGGTTTGCACTCTGCAATTTGGTTGAAAATTGACATGTATAGCACTTTAATGTCAGAACATTGTATGCCCTAAGATAACAACTTTTTTGTCTTGATGTGTAGAGGCATGAGGCAACTTTCAAGCTACTCATAATCATGTGGGAAGTTAACCTAAGGTGTTTCCATTAGGTTTGCAGTAAGTACTTTGGTGTAAAATTGAATTGTATACTATAAGTATTGTCAAAGCATTGTATGCACTGTGATAACAACTTTTTTGTCTTGATGTGTAAAGGCAGGAAACAACTTTCAAACCACACAGAATCATGTGGGAAGTTAACCAAAGGTGTTTTCATTAGGTTTGCAGTCAGGACTTTTGAGTACAATTGAAATGTATACTACTTTTATGTGAAAGCATTGTAAGCACTGAGATATCAACTTTTTTGTCTTTATGCGTAGAGGCACGAAACAACTATGAAGCTACTCATAATCATGTGGGAAGTTAACCTAAGGTATTTCCATTAGGTTTGCAGTAAGTACTTTGGTGTAAAATTGAAATCTATACTATTAGTATTGTCAAACCATTGTGTGCACTGTGATAACAACTTTTTTGTCTTGATGTGTAAAGGCAGGAAACAACTTACAAACCACAGAGAATCATGTGGGAAGTTAACATAAAATGTTTCCATCAGGCTTGCATTCTGCACTTTGGTTGAAATTGACATGTATAGCACTTAATGTCAGAACATTGTATGCCCTAAGATAACAACTTTTTTGTCTTGATGTGTAGGGGCATGAGGCAACTTTCAAGCTACTCATAATCATGTGGGAAGTTAACCTAAGGTATTTCCATTAGGTTTGCACTCTGCACTATTCTGGAATATTGAAATGTATACTACTTTAACGTCAGTACCTTGTATGCACTGAGAAATCCACTTTTTTGTCTTTATGTGCAGACCCATGAAACAACTTTCAGGTATCTAAGAATCATGTGGAAGTTAACCTGAGGTGTTTCCATTAGGATTGCAGTAAGAGGTTTGGTGTAAAATTGAAATGTATGCTATCAGTATTGTCAAAGCATTGTATGCACTCTGATAATAACTTGTTTGTCTTGATGCGTAGAGGCATGAAACAACTTTCAAGCTACTCATAATCATGTGGGAAGTTAACCAAAGGTGTTTTCATTAGGTTTGCAGTCAAGACTTTTGAGTAGAATTGAAATGTATACTACTTTTATGTGAAAGCATTGTAAGCACTGAGATAACAACTTTTTTGTCTTTATGTGTAGAGGCACGAAACAACTCTGAAAATACTCATAATTATGTGGGAAGTTAACCTAAGGTGTTTCCATTAGGTTTGCAGTAAGTGCTTTGGTGTAAAATTGAAACGTATGCTATCAGTATTGTCAAAGCATTCTATGCACTGTGGTAACAACTTTTTTGTCTTGATGTGTAAGGGCAGGAAACAACTTACAAACCACACAGAATCATGTAGGAAGTTAAGCAAAGGTGTTTTCATTAGGTTTGCAGTCAGGACTTATGTGTACAATTGAAATGTATACTACTTTTATGTGAAAGCATTGTAAGCACTGAGATAACAACTTTTTTGTCTTTATGTGTAGAGGTACGAATCAACTTTGAAACTACTCATAATCATCTGGGAAGTTAACCTAAGGTGTTTCCATTAGGTTTGCAGTAGGTGCTTTGGTCTAAAATTGAAATGTATACTATTAGTATTGTCAAAGCATTGTCAAAGCAATTGAAATGTATACTACTTTTATATGAAATCATTGTAAGCACTGAGATAACAACTTTTTTGTCTTGATGTGTAAAAGCAGGAAACAACTTACAAACCACAGAGAATCATGTGGGAAGTTAACTTAAAATGTTTCCATGAGGTTTGCACTCTGCACTTTGGTTGAAAATTGACATGTATAGCACTTAATGTCAGAACATTGTATGCCCTAAGATAACAACTTTTTTGTCTTGATGTGTAGAGGCATGAGGCAACTTTCAAGCTACTCATAATCATGTGGGAAGTTAACCTAAGGTGTTTCCATTAGGTTTGCAGTAAGTACTTTCATGTAAAATTGAAATGTATACTATTAGCATTGTCAAAGCATTGTATGCACTGTGATAACAACTTTTTTGTCTTGATGTGTAAAGGCAGGAAACAACTTTCAAACCACACAGAATCATGTGGGAAGTTAACTTAAAATGTTTCCATCAGGTTTGCACTCTGCACTTTACTGGAATATTGAAATGCATACTACTATAATGTCAGTACATTGTATGCACTGAGAAATCCACTTATTTGCCTTTATATGCAGACCCATGAAACAACTTTCAGGCATCAAAGAATCATGTGGGAAGTTAACCTAAGGTGTTTCCATCAGGTTTGCAGTAAGTACTTTGGTGTAAAATTGAAACGTATGCTATCAGTATTGTCAAAGCATTGTATGCACTGTGGTAACAAATTTTTTGTCTTGATGTGTAAAGGCAGGAAACAACTTACAAACCACACAGAATCATGTGGGAAGTTAATCAAAGGTGTTTTCATTAGGTTTGCAGTCAGGACTTTTGAGTACAATTGAAATGTATACTACTTTTATATGAAATCATTGTAAGCACTGAGATAACAACTTTTTTGTCTTGATGTGTAAAAGCAGGAAACAACTTACAAACCACAGAGAATCATGTGGGAAGTTAACTTAAAATGTTTCCATCAGGTTTGCACTCTGCACTTTGGTTGAAAATTGACATGTATAGCTCTTAATGTCAGAACATTGTATGCCCAAAGATAACAACTTATTTGTTTTGATGTGTAGAGGCATGAGGCAACTTTCAAGCTACTCATAATCATGTGGGAAGTTAACCTAAGGTGTTTCCATTAGGTTTGCAGTAAGTACTTTCGTGTAAAATTGAAATGTATACTATTAGCATTGTCAAAGCATTGTATGCACTGTGATAACAACTTTTTTGTCTTGATGTGTAAAGGCAGGAAACAACTTTCAAATCACACAGAATCATGTGGGAAGTTAACTTAAACTGTTTCCATCAGGTTTGCACTCTGCACTTTACTGGAATATTGAAATGCATACTACTATAATGTCATACATTGTACGCACTGAGAAATCCACTTTTTTGCCTTTATGTGCAGACCCATGAAACAACTTTCAGGCATCAAAGAATCATGTGGGAAGTTAACCTAAGGTGTTTCCATCAAGTTTGCAGTAAGTACTTTGGTGTAAAATTGAAACGTATGCTATCAGTATTGTCAAAGCATTGTATGCACTGTGGTAACAACTTTTTTGTCTTGATGTGTAAAGGCAGGAAACAACTTACAAACCACACAGAAACATCTGGGAAGTTAATCAAAGGTGTTTTCATTAGGTTTGCAGTCAGGACTTTTGAGTACAATTGAAATGTATACTACTTTTATGTGAAAGCATTGTAAGCACTGAGATATCAACTTTTTTGTCTTTATGTGTAGAGGTACGAATCAACTTTGAAACTACTCATAATCATCTGGGAAGTTAACCTAAGGTGTTTCCATTAGATTTGCAGTAGGTGCTTTGCTGTAAAATTGAAATGTATACTATTAGTATTGTCAAAGCAATGTATGCACTGTGATAACAACTTTTTTGTCTTGATGTGTAAAGGCAGGAAACAACTTACAAACCACACAGAATCATGTGGGAAGTTAACCAAAGGTGTTTTCATTAGGTTTGCAGTCAGGACTTTTGAGTACAATTGAAATGTATACTACTTTTATGTGAAATCATTGTAAGCACTGAGATAGCAACTTCTTTGTCTTGATGTGTAAAAGCAGGAAACAACTTACAAACCACACAGAATCATGTGGGAAGTTAACTTAAAATGTTTCCATCAGGTTTGCACTCTGCACTTTGGTTGAAAATTGACATGTATAGCACTTTAATGTCAGAACATTGTATGCCCTAAGATAACAACTTTTTTGTCTTGATGTGTAGAGGCATGAGGCAACTTTCAAGCTACTCATAATCATGTGGGAAGTTAACCTAAGGTGTTTCCATTAGGTTTGCAGTAAGTACTTTGGTGTAAAATTGAATTGTATACTATAAGTATTGTCAAAGCATTGTATGCACTGTGATAACAACTTTTTTGTCTTGATGTGTAAAGGCAGGAAACAACTTTCAAACCACACAGAATCATGTGGGAAGTTAACCAAAGGTGTTTTCATTAGGTTTGCAGTCAGGACTTTTGAGTACAATTGAAATGTATACTACTTTTATGTGAAAGCTTTGTAAGCACTGAGATATCAACTTTTTTGTCTTTATGCGTAGAGGCACGAAACAACTATGAAGCTACTCATAATCATGTGGGAAGTTAACCTAAGGTGTTTCCATTAGGTTTGCAGTAAGTACTTTGGTGTAAAATTGAAATCTATACTATTAGTATTGTCAAAGCATTGTATGCACTGTGATAACAACTTTTTTGTCTTGATGTGTAAAGGCAGGGAACAACTTTCAAACCACACAGAATCATGTGGGAAGTTAACTTAAAATGTTTCCATCAGGTTTGCACTCTGCACTATTCTGGAATATTGAAATGTATACTACTTTAATGTCAGTACCTTGTATGCACTGAGAAATCCACTTTTTTGTCTTTATGTGCAGACCCATGAAACAACTTTCAGGCATCTAAGAATCATGTGGGAAGTTAACCTGAGGTGTTTCCATTAGGATTGCAGTAAGAGGTTTGGTGTAAAATTGAAATGTATGCTATCAGTATTGTCAAAGCATTGTATGCACTCTGATAATAACTTGTTTGTCTTGATGCGTAGAGGCATGAAACAACTTTCAAGCTACTCTTAATCATGTGGGAAGTTAACCAAAGGTGTTTTCATTAGGTTTGCAGTCAAGACTTTTGAGTAGAATTGAAATGTATACTACTTTTATGTGAAAGTATTGTAAGCACTGAGATAACAACTTTTTTGTCTTTATGTGTAGAGGCACGAAACAACTTTGAAAATACTCATAATTATGTGGGAAGTTAACCTAAGGTGTTTCCATTAGGTTTGCAGTAAGTGCTTTGGTGTAAAATTGAAACGTATGCTATCAGTATTGTCAAAGCATTGTATGCACCGTGATAACAACTTTTTTGTCTTGATGTGTAAAAGCAGGAAACAACTTACAAACCACAGAGAATCATGTGGGAAGTTAACTTAAAATGTTTCCATCAGGTTTACACTCTGCACTTTACTGGAATATTGAAATGCATACTACTATAATATCAGTACATTGTATGCACTGAGAAATCCACTTTTTTGCCTTTATGTGTAGACCCATGAAACAACTTTCAGGCATGACAGAATCATGTGGGAAGTTAACCAAAGGTGTTTTCATTCGGTTTGCAGTCAGGACTTTTGAGTACAATTGAAATGTATACTACTTTTATGTGAAAGCATTGTAAGCACTGAGATATCAAGTTTTTTGTCTTTATGCGTAGAGGCACGAAACAACTATGAAGCTACTCATAATCATGTGGGAAGTTAACCTAAGGTGTTTCCATTAGGTTTGCAGTAAGTGGTTTGGTGTAAAATTGAAATGTATACTATTAGTATTGTCAAAGCATTGTATGCAATGTGATAACAACTTTTTTGTCTTGATGTGTAAAGGCAGGAAACAACTTTCAAACCACACAGAATCATGTGGGAAGTTAACTTAAAATGTTTCCATCAGGTTTGCACTCTGCACTTTACTGGAATATTGAAATGTATACTACTTTAATGTCAGTACCTTGTATGCACTGAGAAATCCACTTTTTTGTCTTTATGAGCAGACCCATGGAACAACTTTCAGGCATCGAAGAATCATGTGGGAAGTTAACCTGAGGTGTTTCCATTAGGTTTGCAGTAAGTGCTTTGGTGCAAAATTGAAATGTATGCTATCAGTATTGTCAAAGCATTGTATGCACTTTGATAACAACTTTTTTGTCTTGATGTGTAAAGGCAGGAAACAACTTACAAACCACACAGAATAATGTGGGAAGTTAAGCAAAGGTGTTTTCATTAGGTTGCAGTCAGGACTTATGAGTACAATTGAAATGTATAATACTTTTTTTGTGAAAGCATTGTAAGCACTGAGATAACAACTTTTTTGTCTTTATGTGTAGAGGTACGAATCAACTTTGAAACTACTCATAATCATCTGGGAAGTTAACCTAAGGTGTTTCCATTAGGTTTGCAGTAGGTGTTTTGGTGTAAAATTGAAATGTATACTATTAGTATTGTCAAAGCATTGTATGCACTGTGATAACAACTTTTTTGTCTTGATGTGTAAAGGCAGGAAACAACTTACAAACCACACAGAATCATGTGGGAAGTTAACCAAAGGTGTTTTCATTAGGTTTGCAGTCAGGACTTTTGAGTACAATTGAAATGTATACTACTTTTATATGAAATCATTGTAAGCACTGAGATAACAACTTTTTTGTCTTGATGTGTAAAAGCAGGAAACAACTTACAAACCACCGAGAATCATGTGGGAAGTTAACTTAAAATGTTTCCATCAGGTTTGCACTCTGCACTTTGGTTGAAAATTGACATGTATAGCTCTTAATGTCAGAACATTGTATGCCCTAAGATAACAACTTTTTTGTCTTGATGTGTAGAGGCATGAGGCAACTTTCAAGCTACTCATAATCATGTGGGAAGTTAACCTAAGGTGTTTCCATTAGGTTTGCAGTAAGTACTTTGGTGTAAAATTGAAACGTATGCTATCAGTATTGTCAAAGCATTGTATGCACTGTGATAACAACTATTTTGTCTTGATGTGTAAAGGCAGGAAACAACTTACAAACCACACAGAATCATGTGGGAAGTTAACTTAAAATGTTTCCATCAGGTTTGCACTCTGCACTTTACTGGAATATTGAAATGCATACTACTATAATGTCAGTACATTGTATGCACTGAGAAATCCACTTTTTTGCCTTTATGTGTAGACCCATGAAACAACTTTCAGGCATGAAAGAATCATGTGGGAAGTGAACCAAAGGTGTTTTCATTCGGTTTGCAGTCAGGACTTTTGAGTACAATTGAAATGTATACTACTTTTATGTGAAAGCATTGTAAGCACTGAGATATCAAGTTTTTTGTCTTTATGCGTAGAGGCACGAAACAACTATGAAGCTACTCATAATCATGTGGGAAGTTAACCTAAGGTGTTTCCATTAGGTTTGCAGTAAGTGGTTTGGTGTAAAATTGAAATGTATACTATTAGTATTGTCAAAGCATTGTATGCAATGTGATAACAACTTTTTTGTCTTGATGTGTAAAGGCAGGAAACAACTTTCAAACCACACAGAATCATGTGGGAAGTTAACTTAAAATGTTTCCATCAGGTTTGCACTCTGCACTTTACTGGAATATTGAAATGTATACTATTTTAATGTCAGTACCTTGTATGCACTGAGAAATCCACTTTTTTGTCTTTATGAGCAGACCCATGAAACAACTTTCAGGCATCAAAGAATCATGTGGGAAGTTAACCTAAGGTGTTTCCATCAGGTTTGCAGTAAGTACTTTGGTGTAAAATTGAAACGTATGCTATCAGTATTGTCAAAACATTGTATGCACTGTGGTAACAACTTTTTTGTCTTGATGTGTAAAGGCAGGAAACAACTTACAAACCACACAGAATCATGTGGGAAGTTAACCAAAGGTGTTTTCATTAGGTTTGCAGTCAGGACTTTTGAGTACAATTGAAATGTATACTACTTTTATGTGAAATCATTGTAAGCACTGAGATAGCAACTTCTTTGTCTTGATGTGTAAAAGCAGGAAACAACTTACAAACCACACAGAATCATGTGGGAAGTTAACTTAAAATGTTTCCATCAGGTTTGCACTCTGCACTTTGGTTGAAAATTGACATGTATAGCACTTTAATGTCAGAACATTGTATGCCCTAAGATAACAACTTTTTTGTCTTGATGTGTAGAGGCATGAGGCAACTTTCAAGCTACTCATAATCATGTGGGAAGTTAACCTAAGGTGTTTCCATTAGGTTTGCAGTAAGTACTTTGGTGTAAAATTGAATTGTATACTATAAGTATTGTCAAAGCATTGTATGCACTGTGATAACAACTTTTTTGTCTTGATGTGTAAAGGCAGGAAACAACTTTCAAACCACACAGAATCATGTGGGAAGTTAACCAAAGGTGTTTTCATTAGGTTTGCAGTCAGGACTTTTGAGTACAATTGAAATGTATACTACTTTTATGTGAAAGCTTTGTAAGCACTGAGATATCAACTTTTTTGTCTTTATGCGTAGAGGCACGAAACAACTATGAAGCTACTCATAATCATGTGGGAAGTTAACCTAAGGTGTTTCCATTAGGTTTGCAGTAAGTACTTTGGTGTAAAATTGAAATCTATACTATTAGTATTGTCAAAGCATTGTATGCACTGTGATAACAACTTTTTTGTCTTGATGTGTAAAGGCAGGGAACAACTTTCAAACCACACAGAATCATGTGGGAAGTTAACTTAAAATGTTTCCATCAGGTTTGCACTCTGCACTATTCTGGAATATTGAAATGTATACTACTTTAATGTCAGTACCTTGTATGAACTGAGAAATCCACTTTTTTCTCTTTATGTGCAGACCCATGAAACAACTTTCAGGCATCTAAGAATCATGTGGGAAGTTAACCTGAGGTGTTTCCATTAGGATTGCAGTAAGAGGTTTGGTGTAAAATTGAAATGTATGCTATCAGTATTGTCAAAGCATTGTATGCACTCTGATAATAACTTGTTTGTCTTGATGCGTAGAGGCATGAAACAACTTTCAAGCTACTCTTAATCATGTGGGAAGTTAAACAAAGGTGTTTTCATTAGGTTTGCAGTCAAGACTTTTGAGTAGAATTGAATTGTATACTACTTTTATGTGAAAGCATTGTAAGCACTGAGATAACAACTTTTTTGTCTTTATGTGTAGAGGCACGAAACAACATTGAAAATACTCATAATTATGTGGGAAGTTAACCTAAGGTGTTTCCATTAGGTTTGCAGTAAGTGCTTTGGTGTAAAATTGAAATGTATACTATTAGTATTGTCAAAGCATTGTATGCACTGTGATAACAACTTTTTTGTGTTGATGTGTAAAGGCAGGAAACAACTTACAAACCACACAGAATCATGTGGGAAGTTAACCAAAGATGTTTTCATTAAGTTTGCAGTCAGGACTTTTGAGTACAATTGAAATGTATACTACTTTTATATGAAATCATTGTAAGCACTGAGATAACAACTTTTTTGTCTTGATGTGTAAAAGCAGGAAACAACTTACAAACCACAGAGAATCATGTGGGAAGTTAACTTAAAATGTTTCCATCAGGTTTGCACTCTGCACTTTGGTTGAAAATTGACATGTATAGCTCTTAATGTCAGAACATTGTATGCCCTAAGATAACAACTTTTTTGTCTTGATGTGTAGAGGCATGAGGCAACTTTCAAGCTACTCATAATCATGTGGGAAGTTAACCTAAGGTGTTTCCATTAGGTTTGCAGTAAGTACTTTGGTGTAAAATTGAAACGTATGCTATCAGTATTGTCAAAGCATTGTATGCACTGTGATAACAACTATTTTGTCTTGATGTGTAAAGGCAGGAAACAACTTACAAACCACACAGAATCATGTGGGAAGTTAACTTAAAATGTTTCCATCAGGTTTGCACTCTGCACTTTACTGGAATATTGAAATGCATACTACTATAATGTCAGTACATTGTATGCACTGAGAAATCCACTTTTTTGCCTTTATGTGTAGACCCATGAAACAACTTTCAGGCATGAAAGAATCATGTGGGAAGTGAACCAAAGGTGTTTTCATTCGGTTTGCAGTCAGGACTTTTGAGTACAATTGAAATGTATACTACTTTTATGTGAAAGCATTGTAAGCACTGAGATATCAAGTTTTTTGTCTTTATGCGTAGAGGCACGAAACAACTATGAAGCTACTCATAATCATGTGGGAAGTTAACCTAAGGTGTTTCCATTAGGTTTGCAGTAAGTACTTTGGTGTAAAATTGAAATCTATACTATTAGTATTGTCAAAGCATTGTATGCACTGTGATAACAACTTTTTTGTCTTGATGTGTAAAGGCAGGGAACAACTTTCAAACCACACAGAATCATGTGGGAAGTTAACTTAAAATGTTTCCATCAGGTTTGCACTCTGCACTATTCTGGAATATTGAAATGTATACTACTTTAATGTCAGTACCTTGTATGAACTGAGAAATCCACTTTTTTCTCTTTATGTGCAGACCCATGAAACAACTTTCAGGCATCTAAGAATCATGTGGGAAGTTAACCTGAGGTGTTTCCATTAGGATTGCAGTAAGAGGTTTGGTGTAAAATTGAAATGTATGCTATCAGTATTGTCAAAGCATTGTATGCACTCTGATAATAACTTGTTTGTCTTGATGCGTAGAGGCATGAAACAACTTTCAAGCTACTCTTAATCATGTGGGAAGTTAAACAAAGGTGTTTTCATTAGGTTTGCAGTCAAGACTTTTGAGTAGAATTGAATTGTATACTACTTTTATGTGAAAGCATTGTAAGCACTGAGATAACAACTTTTTTGTCTTTATGTGTAGAGGCACGAAACAACATTGAAAATACTCATAATTATGTGGGAAGTTAACCTAAGGTGTTTCCATTAGGTTTGCAGTAAGTGCTTTGGTGTAAAATTGAAATGTATACTATTAGTATTGTCAAAGCATTGTATGCACTGTGATAACAACTTTTTTGTCTTGATGTGTAAAGGCAGGAAACAACTTACAAACCACACAGAATCATGTGGGAAGTTAACCAAAGATGTTTTCATTAAGTTTGCAGTCAGGACTTTTGAGTACAATTGAAATGTATACTACTTTTATATGAAATCATTGTAAGCACTGAGATAACAACTTTTTTGTCTTGATGTGTAAAAGCAGGAAACAACTTACAAACCACAGAGAATCATGTGGGAAGTTAACTTAAAATGTTTCCATCAGGTTTGCACTCTGCACTTTGGTTGAAAATTGACATGTATAGCTCTTAATGTCAGAACATTGTATGCCCAAAGATAACAACTTATTTGTTTTGATGTGTAGAGGCATGAGGCAACTTTCAAGCTACTCATAATCATGTGGGAAGTTAACCTAAGGTGTTTCCATTAGGTTTGCAGTAAGTACTTTCGTGTAAAATTGAAATGTATACTATTAGCATTGTCAAAGCATTGTATGCACTGTGATAACAACTTTTTTGTCTTGATGTGTAAAGGCAGGAAACAACTTTCAAATCACACAGAATCATGTGGGAAGTTAACTTAAACTGTTTCCATCAGGTTTGCACTCTGCACTTTACTGGAATATTGAAATGCATACTACTATAATGTCATACATTGTACGCACTGAGAAATCCACTTTTTTGCCTTTATGTGCAGACCCATGAAACAACTTTCAGGCATCAAAGAATCATGTGGGAAGTTAACCTAAGGTGTTTCCATCAAGTTTGCAGTAAGTACTTTGGTGTAAAATTGAAACGTATGCTATCAGTATTGTCAAAGCATTGTATGCACTGTGGTAACAACTTTTTTGTCTTGATGTGTAAAGGCAGGAAACAACTTACAAACCACACAGAAACATCTGGGAAGTTAATCAAAGGTGTTTTCATTAGGTTTGCAGTCAGGACTTTTGAGTACAATTGAAATGTATACTACTTTTATGTGAAAGCATTGTAAGCACTGAGATATCAACTTTTTTGTCTTTATGTGTAGAGGTACGAATCAACTTTGAAACTACTCATAATCATCTGGGAAGTTAACCTAAGGTGTTTCCATTAGATTTGCAGTAGGTGCTTTGCTGTAAAATTGAAATGTATACTATTAGTATTGTCAAAGCAATGTATGCACTGTGATAACAACTTTTTTGTCTTGATGTGTAAAGGCAGGAAACAACTTACAAACCACACAGAATCATGTGGGAAGTTAACCAAAGGTGTTTTCATTAGGTTTGCAGTCAGGACTTTTGAGTACAATTGAAATGTATACTACTTTTATGTGAAATCATTGTAAGCACTGAGATAGCAACTTCTTTGTCTTGATGTGTAAAAGCAGGAAACAACTTACAAACCACACAGAATCATGTGGGAAGTTAACTTAAAATGTTTCCATCAGGTTTGCACTCTGCACTTTGGTTGAAAATTGACATGTATAGCACTTTAATGTCAGAACATTGTATGCCCTAAGATAACAACTTTTTTGTCTTGATGTGTAGAGGCATGAGGCAACTTTCAAGCTACTCATAATCATGTGGGAAGTTAACCTAAGGTGTTTCCATTAGGTTTGCAGTAAGTACTTTGGTGTAAAATTGAATTGTATACTATAAGTATTGTCAAAGCATTGTATGCACTGTGATAACAACTTTTTTGTCTTGATGTGTAAAGGCAGGAAACAACTTTCAAACCACACAGAATCATGTGGGAAGTTAACCAAAGGTGTTTTCATTAGGTTTGCAGTCAGGACTTTTGAGTACAATTGAAATGTATACTACTTTTATGTGAAAGCTTTGTAAGCACTGAGATATCAACTTTTTTGTCTTTATGCGTAGAGGCACGAAACAACTATGAAGCTACTCATAATCATGTGGGAAGTTAACCTAAGGTGTTTCCATTAGGTTTGCAGTAAGTACTTTGGTGTAAAATTGAAATCTATACTATTAGTATTGTCAAAGCATTGTATGCACTGTGATAACAACTTTTTTGTCTTGATGTGTAAAGGCAGGGAACAACTTTCAAACCACACAGAATCATGTGGGAAGTTAACTTAAAATGTTTCCATCAGGTTTGCACTCTGCACTATTCTGGAATATTGAAATGTATACTACTTTAATGTCAGTACCTTGTATGCACTGAGAAATCCACTTTTTTGTCTTTATGTGCAGACCCATGAAACAACTTTCAGGCATCTAAGAATCATGTGGGAAGTTAACCTGAGGTGTTTCCATTAGGATTGCAGTAAGAGGTTTGGTGTAAAATTGAAATGTATGCTATCAGTATTGTCAAAGCATTGTATGCACTCTGATAATAACTTGTTTGTCTTGATGCGTAGAGGCATGAAACAACTTTCAAGCTACTCTTAATCATGTGGGAAGTTAACCAAAGGTGTTTTCATTAGGTTTGCAGTCAAGACTTTTGAGTAGAATTGAAATGTATACTACTTTTATGTGAAAGCATTGTAAGCACTGAGATAACAACTTTTTTGTCTTTATGTGTAGAGGCACGAAACAACTTTGAAAATACTCATAATTATGTGGGAAGTTAACCTAAGGTGTTTCCATTAGGTTTGCAGTAAGTGCTTTGGTGTAAAATTGAAACGTATGCTATCAGTATTGTCAAAGCATTGTATGCACCGTGATAACAACTTTTTTGTCTTGATGTGTAAAAGCAGGAAACAACTTACAAACCACAGAGAATCATGTGGGAAGTTAACTTAAAATGTTTCCATCAGGTTTACACTCTGCACTTTACTGGAATATTGAAATGCATACTACTATAATATCAGTACATTGTATGCACTGAGAAATCCACTTTTTTGCCTTTATGTGTAGACCCATGAAACAACTTTCAGGCATGACAGAATCATGTGGGAAGTTAACCAAAGGTGTTTTCATTCGGTTTGCAGTCAGGACTTTTGAGTACAATTGAAATGTATACTACTTTTATGTGAAAGCATTGTAAGCACTGAGATATCAAGTTTTTTGTCTTTATGCGTAGAGGCACGAAACAACTATGAAGCTACTCATAATCATGTGGGAAGTTAACCTAAGGTGTTTCCATTAGGTTTGCAGTAAGTGGTTTGGTGTAAAATTGAAATGTATACTATTAGTATTGTCAAAGCATTGTATGCAATGTGATAACAACTTTTTTGTCTTGATGTGTAAAGGCAGGAAACAACTTTCAAACCACACAGAATCATGTGGGAAGTTAACTTAAAATGTTTCCATCAGGTTTGCACTCTGCACTTTACTGGAATATTGAAATGTATACTACTTTAATGTCAGTACCTTGTATGCACTGAGAAATCCACTTTTTTGTCTTTATGAGCAGACCCATGGAACAACTTTCAGGCATCGAAGAATCATGTGGGAAGTTAACCTGAGGTGTTTCCATTAGGTTTGCAGTAAGTGCTTTGGTGCAAAATTGAAATGTATGCTATCAGTATTGTCAAAGCATTGTATGCACTTTGATAACAACTTTTTTGTCTTGATGTGTAAAGGCAGGAAACAACTTACAAACCACACAGAATAATGTGGGAAGTTAAGCAAAGGTGTTTTCATTAGGTTTGCAGTCAGGACTTATGAGTACAATTGAAATGTATAATACTTTTTTGTGAAAGCATTGTAAGCACTGAGATAACAACTTTTTTGTCTTTATGTGTAGAGGTACGAATCAACTTTGAAACTACTCATAATCATCTGGGAAGTTAACCTAAGGTGTTTCCATTAGGTTTGCAGTAGGTGTTTTGGTGTAAAATTGAAATGTATACTATTAGTATTGTCAAAGCATTGTATGCACTGTGATAACAACTTTTTTGTCTTGATGTGTAAAGGCAGGAAACAACTTACAAACCACACAGAATCATGTGGGAAGTTAACCAAAGGTGTTTTCATTAGGTTTGCAGTCAGGACTTTTGAGTACAATTGAAATGTATACTACTTTTATATGAAATCATTGTAAGCACTGAGATAACAACTTTTTTGTCTTGATGTGTAAAAGCAGGAAACAACTTACAAACCACCGAGAATCATGTGGGAAGTTAACTTAAAATGTTTCCATCAGGTTTGCACTCTGCACTTTGGTTGAAAATTGACATGTATAGCTCTTAATGTCAGAACATTGTATGCCCTAAGATAACAACTTTTTTGTCTTGATGTGTAGAGGCATGAGGCAACTTTCAAGCTACTCATAATCATGTGGGAAGTTAACCTAAGGTGTTTCCATTAGGTTTGCAGTAAGTACTTTGGTGTAAAATTGAAACGTATGCTATCAGTATTGTCAAAGCATTGTATGCACTGTGATAACAACTATTTTGTCTTGATGTGTAAAGGCAGGAAACAACTTACAAACCACACAGAATCATGTGGGAAGTTAACTTAAAATGTTTCCATCAGGTTTGCACTCTGCACTTTACTGGAATATTGAAATGCATACTACTATAATGTCAGTACATTGTATGCACTGAGAAATCCACTTTTTTGCCTTTATGTGTAGACCCATGAAACAACTTTCAGGCATGAAAGAATCATGTGGGAAGTGAACCAAAGGTGTTTTCATTCGGTTTGCAGTCAGGACTTTTGAGTACAATTGAAATGTATACTACTTTTATGTGAAAGCATTGTAAGCACTGAGATATCAAGTTTTTTGTCTTTATGCGTAGAGGCACGAAACAACTATGAAGCTACTCATAATCATGTGGGAAGTTAACCTAAGGTGTTTCCATTAGGTTTGCAGTAAGTGGTTTGGTGTAAAATTGAAATGTATACTATTAGTATTGTCAAAGCATTGTATGCAATGTGATAACAACTTTTTTGTCTTGATGTGTAAAGGCAGGAAACAACTTTCAAACCACACAGAATCATGTGGGAAGTTAACTTAAAATGTTTCCATCAGGTTTGCACTCTGCACTTTACTGGAATATTGAAATGTATACTATTTTAATGTCAGTACCTTGTATGCACTGAGAAATCCACTTTTTTGTCTTTATGAGCAGACCCATGAAACAACTTTCAGGCATCAAAGAATCATGTGGGAAGTTAACCTAAGGTGTTTCCATCAGGTTTGCAGTAAGTACTTTGGTGTAAAATTGAAACGTATGCTATCAGTATTGTCAAAACATTGTATGCACTGTGGTAACAACTTTTTTGTCTTGATGTGTAAAGGC
This sequence comes from Mobula birostris, assembly GCF_030028105.1. Classification (NCBI taxonomy): domain Eukaryota; kingdom Metazoa; phylum Chordata; class Chondrichthyes; order Myliobatiformes; family Myliobatidae; genus Mobula; species Mobula birostris. The sequence goes on from NW_027278490.1 coordinate 163,106, forward strand.
AGGAAACAACTTACAAACCACACAGAATCATGTGGGAAGTTAACCAAAGGTGTTTTCATTAGGTTTGCAGTCAGGACTTTTGAGTACAATTGAAATGTATACTACTTTTATGTGAAATCATTGTAAGCACTGAGATAGCAACTTCTTTGTCTTGATGTGTAAAAGCAGGAAACAACTTACAAACCACACAGAATCATGTGGGAAGTTAACTTAAAATGTTTCCATCAGGTTTGCACTCTGCACTTTGGTTGAAAATTGACATGTATAGCACTTTAATGTCAGAACATTGTATGCCCTAAGATAACAACTTTTTTGTCTTGATGTGTAGAGGCATGAGGCAACTTTCAAGCTACTCATAATCATGTGGGAAGTTAACCTAAGGTGTTTCCATTAGGTTTGCAGTAAGTACTTTGGTGTAAAATTGAATTGTATACTATAAGTATTGTCAAAGCATTGTATGCACTGTGATAACAACTTTTTTGTCTTGATGTGTAAAGGCAGGAAACAACTTTCAAACCACACAGAATCATGTGGGAAGTTAACCAAAGGTGTTTTCATTAGGTTTGCAGTCAGGACTTTTGAGTACAATTGAAATGTATACTACTTTTATGTGAAAGCTTTGTAAGCACTGAGATATCAACTTTTTTGTCTTTATGCGTAGAGGCACGAAACAACTATGAAGCTACTCATAATCATGTGGGAAGTTAACCTAAGGTGTTTCCATTAGGTTTGCAGTAAGTACTTTGGTGTAAAATTGAAATCTATACTATTAGTATTGTCAAAGCATTGTATGCACTGTGATAACAACTTTTTTGTCTTGATGTGTAAAGGCAGGGAACAACTTTCAAACCACACAGAATCATGTGGGAAGTTAACTTAAAATGTTTCCATCAGGTTTGCACTCTGCACTATTCTGGAATATTGAAATGTATACTACTTTAATGTCAGTACCTTGTATGAACTGAGAAATCCACTTTTTTCTCTTTATGTGCAGACCCATGAAACAACTTTCAGGCATCTAAGAATCATGTGGGAAGTTAACCTGAGGTGTTTCCATTAGGATTGCAGTAAGAGGTTTGGTGTAAAATTGAAATGTATGCTATCAGTATTGTCAAAGCATTGTATGCACTCTGATAATAACTTGTTTGTCTTGATGCGTAGAGGCATGAAACAACTTTCAAGCTACTCTTAATCATGTGGGAAGTTAAACAAAGGTGTTTTCATTAGGTTTGCAGTCAAGACTTTTGAGTAGAATTGAATTGTATACTACTTTTATGTGAAAGCATTGTAAGCACTGAGATAACAACTTTTTTGTCTTTATGTGTAGAGGCACGAAACAACATTGAAAATACTCATAATTATGTGGGAAGTTAACCTAAGGTGTTTCCATTAGGTTTGCAGTAAGTGCTTTGGTGTAAAATTGAAATGTATACTATTAGTATTGTCAAAGCATTGTATGCACTGTGATAACAACTTTTTTGTCTTGATGTGTAAAGGCAGGAAACAACTTACAAACCACACAGAATCATGTGGGAAGTTAACCAAAGATGTTTTCATTAAGTTTGCAGTCAGGACTTTTGAGTACAATTGAAATGTATACTACTTTTATATGAAATCATTGTAAGCACTGAGATAACAACTTTTTTGTCTTGATGTGTAAAAGCAGGAAACAACTTACAAACCACAGAGAATCATGTGGGAAGTTAACTTAAAATGTTTCCATCAGGTTTGCACTCTGCACTTTGGTTGAAAATTGACATGTATAGCTCTTAATGTCAGAACATTGTATGCCCTAAGATAACAACTTTTTTGTCTTGATGTGTAGAGGCATGAGGCAACTTTCAAGCTACTCATAATCATGTGGGAAGTTAACCTAAGGTGTTTCCATTAGGTTTGCAGTAAGTACTTTGGTGTAAAATTGAAACGTATGCTATCAGTATTGTCAAAGCATTGTATGCACTGTGATAACAACTATTTTGTCTTGATGTGTAAAGGCAGGAAACAACTTACAAACCACACAGAATCATGTGGGAAGTTAACTTAAAATGTTTCCATCAGGTTTGCACTCTGCACTTTACTGGAATATTGAAATGCATACTACTATAATGTCAGTACATTGTATGCACTGAGAAATCCACTTTTTTGCCTTTATGTGTAGACCCATGAAACAACTTTCAGGCATGAAAGAATCATGTGGGAAGTGAACCAAAGGTGTTTTCATTCGGTTTGCAGTCAGGACTTTTGAGTACAATTGAAATGTATACTACTTTTATGTGAAAGCATTGTAAGCACTGAGATATCAAGTTTTTTGTCTTTATGCGTAGAGGCACGAAACAACTATGAAGCTACTCATAATCATGTGGGAAGTTAACCTAAGGTGTTTCCATTAGGTTTGCAGTAAGTACTTTGGTGTAAAATTGAAATCTATACTATTAGTATTGTCAAAGCATTGTATGCACTGTGATAACAACTTTTTTGTCTTGATGTGTAAAGGCAGGGAACAACTTTCAAACCACACAGAATCATGTGGGAAGTTAACTTAAAATGTTTCCATCAGGTTTGCACTCTGCACTATTCTGGAATATTGAAATGTATACTACTTTAATGTCAGTACCTTGTATGAACTGAGAAATCCACTTTTTTCTCTTTATGTGCAGACCCATGAAACAACTTTCAGGCATCTAAGAATCATGTGGGAAGTTAACCTGAGGTGTTTCCATTAGGATTGCAGTAAGAGGTTTGGTGTAAAATTGAAATGTATGCTATCAGTATTGTCAAAGCATTGTATGCACTCTGATAATAACTTGTTTGTCTTGATGCGTAGAGGCATGAAACAACTTTCAAGCTACTCTTAATCATGTGGGAAGTTAAACAAAGGTGTTTTCATTAGGTTTGCAGTCAAGACTTTTGAGTAGAATTGAATTGTATACTACTTTTATGTGAAAGCATTGTAAGCACTGAGATAACAACTTTTTTGTCTTTATGTGTAGAGGCACGAAACAACATTGAAAATACTCATAATTATGTGGGAAGTTAACCTAAGGTGTTTCCATTAGGTTTGCAGTAAGTGCTTTGGTGTAAAATTGAAATGTATACTATTAGTATTGTCAAAGCATTGTATGCACTGTGATAACAACTTTTTTGTCTTGATGTGTAAAGGCAGGAAACAACTTACAAACCACACAGAATCATGTGGGAAGTTAACCAAAGATGTTTTCATTAAGTTTGCAGTCAGGACTTTTGAGTACAATTGAAATGTATACTACTTTTATATGAAATCATTGTAAGCACTGAGATAACAACTTTTTTGTCTTGATGTGTAAAAGCAGGAAACAACTTACAAACCACAGAGAATCATGTGGGAAGTTAACTTAAAATGTTTCCATCAGGTTTGCACTCTGCACTTTGGTTGAAAATTGACATGTATAGCTCTTAATGTCAGAACATTGTATGCCCAAAGATAACAACTTATTTGTTTTGATGTGTAGAGGCATGAGGCAACTTTCAAGCTACTCATAATCATGTGGGAAGTTAACCTAAGGTGTTTCCATTAGGTTTGCAGTAAGTACTTTCGTGTAAAATTGAAATGTATACTATTAGCATTGTCAAAGCATTGTATGCACTGTGATAACAACTTTTTTGTCTTGATGTGTAAAGGCAGGAAACAACTTTCAAATCACACAGAATCATGTGGGAAGTTAACTTAAACTGTTTCCATCAGGTTTGCACTCTGCACTTTACTGGAATATTGAAATGCATACTACTATAATGTCATACATTGTACGCACTGAGAAATCCACTTTTTTGCCTTTATGTGCAGACCCATGAAACAACTTTCAGGCATCAAAGAATCATGTGGGAAGTTAACCTAAGGTGTTTCCATCAAGTTTGCAGTAAGTACTTTGGTGTAAAATTGAAACGTATGCTATCAGTATTGTCAAAGCATTGTATGCACTGTGGTAACAACTTTTTTGTCTTGATGTGTAAAGGCAGGAAACAACTTACAAACCACACAGAAACATCTGGGAAGTTAATCAAAGGTGTTTTCATTAGGTTTGCAGTCAGGACTTTTGAGTACAATTGAAATGTATACTACTTTTATGTGAAAGCATTGTAAGCACTGAGATATCAACTTTTTTGTCTTTATGTGTAGAGGTACGAATCAACTTTGAAACTACTCATAATCATCTGGGAAGTTAACCTAAGGTGTTTCCATTAGATTTGCAGTAGGTGCTTTGCTGTAAAATTGAAATGTATACTATTAGTATTGTCAAAGCAATGTATGCACTGTGATAACAACTTTTTTGTCTTGATGTGTAAAGGCAGGAAACAACTTACAAACCACACAGAATCATGTGGGAAGTTAACCAAAGGTGTTTTCATTAGGTTTGCAGTCAGGACTTTTGAGTACAATTGAAATGTATACTACTTTTATGTGAAATCATTGTAAGCACTGAGATAGCAACTTCTTTGTCTTGATGTGTAAAAGCAGGAAACAACTTACAAACCACACAGAATCATGTGGGAAGTTAACTTAAAATGTTTCCATCAGGTTTGCACTCTGCACTTTGGTTGAAAATTGACATGTATAGCACTTTAATGTCAGAACATTGTATGCCCTAAGATAACAACTTTTTTGTCTTGATGTGTAGAGGCATGAGGCAACTTTCAAGCTACTCATAATCATGTGGGAAGTTAACCTAAGGTGTTTCCATTAGGTTTGCAGTAAGTACTTTGGTGTAAAATTGAATTGTATACTATAAGTATTGTCAAAGCATTGTATGCACTGTGATAACAACTTTTTTGTCTTGATGTGTAAAGGCAGGAAACAACTTTCAAACCACACAGAATCATGTGGGAAGTTAACCAAAGGTGTTTTCATTAGGTTTGCAGTCAGGACTTTTGAGTACAATTGAAATGTATACTACTTTTATGTGAAAGCTTTGTAAGCACTGAGATATCAACTTTTTTGTCTTTATGCGTAGAGGCACGAAACAACTATGAAGCTACTCATAATCATGTGGGAAGTTAACCTAAGGTGTTTCCATTAGGTTTGCAGTAAGTACTTTGGTGTAAAATTGAAATCTATACTATTAGTATTGTCAAAGCATTGTATGCACTGTGATAACAACTTTTTTGTCTTGATGTGTAAAGGCAGGGAACAACTTTCAAACCACACAGAATCATGTGGGAAGTTAACTTAAAATGTTTCCATCAGGTTTGCACTCTGCACTATTCTGGAATATTGAAATGTATACTACTTTAATGTCAGTACCTTGTATGCACTGAGAAATCCACTTTTTTGTCTTTATGTGCAGACCCATGAAACAACTTTCAGGCATCTAAGAATCATGTGGGAAGTTAACCTGAGGTGTTTCCATTAGGATTGCAGTAAGAGGTTTGGTGTAAAATTGAAATGTATGCTATCAGTATTGTCAAAGCATTGTATGCACTCTGATAATAACTTGTTTGTCTTGATGCGTAGAGGCATGAAACAACTTTCAAGCTACTCTTAATCATGTGGGAAGTTAACCAAAGGTGTTTTCATTAGGTTTGCAGTCAAGACTTTTGAGTAGAATTGAAATGTATACTACTTTTATGTGAAAGCATTGTAAGCACTGAGATAACAACTTTTTTGTCTTTATGTGTAGAGGCACGAAACAACTTTGAAAATACTCATAATTATGTGGGAAGTTAACCTAAGGTGTTTCCATTAGGTTTGCAGTAAGTGCTTTGGTGTAAAATTGAAACGTATGCTATCAGTATTGTCAAAGCATTGTATGCACCGTGATAACAACTTTTTTGTCTTGATGTGTAAAAGCAGGAAACAACTTACAAACCACAGAGAATCATGTGGGAAGTTAACTTAAAATGTTTCCATCAGGTTTACACTCTGCACTTTACTGGAATATTGAAATGCATACTACTATAATATCAGTACATTGTATGCACTGAGAAATCCACTTTTTTGCCTTTATGTGTAGACCCATGAAACAACTTTCAGGCATGACAGAATCATGTGGGAAGTTAACCAAAGGTGTTTTCATTCGGTTTGCAGTCAGGACTTTTGAGTACAATTGAAATGTATACTACTTTTATGTGAAAGCATTGTAAGCACTGAGATATCAAGTTTTTTGTCTTTATGCGTAGAGGCACGAAACAACTATGAAGCTACTCATAATCATGTGGGAAGTTAACCTAAGGTGTTTCCATTAGGTTTGCAGTAAGTGGTTTGGTGTAAAATTGAAATGTATACTATTAGTATTGTCAAAGCATTGTATGCAATGTGATAACAACTTTTTTGTCTTGATGTGTAAAGGCAGGAAACAACTTTCAAACCACACAGAATCATGTGGGAAGTTAACTTAAAATGTTTCCATCAGGTTTGCACTCTGCACTTTACTGGAATATTGAAATGTATACTACTTTAATGTCAGTACCTTGTATGCACTGAGAAATCCACTTTTTTGTCTTTATGAGCAGACCCATGGAACAACTTTCAGGCATCGAAGAATCATGTGGGAAGTTAACCTGAGGTGTTTCCATTAGGTTTGCAGTAAGTGCTTTGGTGCAAAATTGAAATGTATGCTATCAGTATTGTCAAAGCATTGTATGCACTTTGATAACAACTTTTTTGTCTTGATGTGTAAAGGCAGGAAACAACTTACAAACCACACAGAATAATGTGGGAAGTTAAGCAAAGGTGTTTTCATTAGGTTTGCAGTCAGGACTTATGAGTACAATTGAAATGTATAATACTTTTTTGTGAAAGCATTGTAAGCACTGAGATAACAACTTTTTTGTCTTTATGTGTAGAGGTACGAATCAACATTGAAACTACTCATAATCATCTGGGAAGTTAACCTAAGGTGTTTCCATTAGGTTTGCAGTAGGTGTTTTGGTGTAAAATTGAAATGTATACTATTAGTATTGTCAAAGCATTGTATGCACTGTGATAACAACTTTTTTGTCTTGATGTGTAAAGGCAGGAAACAACTTACAAACCACACAGAATCATGTGGGAAGTTAACCAAAGGTGTTTTCATTAGGTTTGCAGTCAGGACTTTTGAGTACAATTGAAATGTATACTACTTTTATATGAAATCATTGTAAGCACTGAGATAACAACTTTTTTGTCTTGATGTGTAAAAGCAGGAAACAACTTACAAACCACCGAGAATCATGTGGGAAGTTAACTTAAAATGTTTCCATCAGGTTTGCACTCTGCACTTTGGTTGAAAATTGACATGTATAGCTCTTAATGTCAGAACATTGTATGCCCTAAGATAACAACTTTTTTGTCTTGATGTGTAGAGGCATGAGGCAACTTTCAAGCTACTCATAATCATGTGGGAAGTTAACCTAAGGTGTTTCCATTAGGTTTGCAGTAAGTACTTTGGTGTAAAATTGAAACGTATGCTATCAGTATTGTCAAAGCATTGTATGCACTGTGATAACAACTATTTTGTCTTGATGTGTAAAGGCAGGAAACAACTTACAAACCACACAGAATCATGTGGGAAGTTAACTTAAAATGTTTCCATCAGGTTTGCACTCTGCACTTTACTGGAATATTGAAATGCATACTACTATAATGTCAGTACATTGTATGCACTGAGAAATCCACTTTTTTGCCTTTATGTGTAGACCCATGAAACAACTTTCAGGCATGAAAGAATCATGTGGGAAGTGAACCAAAGGTGTTTTCATTCGGTTTGCAGTCAGGACTTTTGAGTACAATTGAAATGTATACTACTTTTATGTGAAAGCATTGTAAGCACTGAGATATCAAGTTTTTTGTCTTTATGCGTAGAGGCACGAAACAACTATGAAGCTACTCATAATCATGTGGGAAGTTAACCTAAGGTGTTTCCATTAGGTTTGCAGTAAGTGGTTTGGTGTAAAATTGAAATGTATACTATTAGTATTGTCAAAGCATTGTATGCAATGTGATAACAACTTTTTTGTCTTGATGTGTAAAGGCAGGAAACAACTTTCAAACCACACAGAATCATGTGGGAAGTTAACTTAAAATGTTTCCATCAGGTTTGCACTCTGCACTTTACTGGAATATTGAAATGTATACTATTTTAATGTCAGTACCTTGTATGCACTGAGAAATCCACTTTTTTGTCTTTATGAGCAGACCCATGAAACAACTTTCAGGCATCAAAGAATCATGTGGGAAGTTAACCTAAGGTGTTTCCATCAGGTTTGCAGTAAGTACTTTGGTGTAAAATTGAAACGTATGCTATCAGTATTGTCAAAGCATTGTATGCACTGTGGTAACAACTTTTTTGTCTTGATGTGTAAAGGCAGGAAACAACTTACAAACCACACAGAATCATGTGGGAAGTTAACCAAAGGTGTTTTCATTAGGTTTGCAGTCAGGACTTTTGAGTACAATTGAAATGTATACTACTTTTATGTGAAATCATTGTAAGCACTGAGATAGCAACTTCTTTGTCTTGATGTGTAAAAGCAGGAAACAACTTACAAACCACACAGAATCATGTGGGAAGTTAACTTAAAATGTTTCCATCAGGTTTGCACTCTGCACTTTGGTTGAAAATTGACATGTATAGCACTTTAATGTCAGAACATTGTATGCCCTAAGATAACAACTTTTTTGTCTTGATGTGTAGAGGCATGAGGCAACTTTCAAGCTACTCATAATCATGTGGGAAGTTAACCTAAGGTGTTTCCATTAGGTTTGCAGTAAGTACTTTGGTGTAAAATTGAATTGTATACTATAAGTATTGTCAAAGCATTGTATGCACTGTGATAACAACTTTTTTGTCTTGATGTGTAAAGGCAGGAAACAACTTTCAAACCACACAGAATCATGTGGGAAGTTAACCAAAGGTGTTTTCATTAGGTTTGCAGTCAGGACTTTTGAGTACAATTGAAATGTATACTACTTTTATGTGAAAGCTTTGTAAGCACTGAGATATCAACTTTTTTGTCTTTATGCGTAGAGGCACGAAACAACTATGAAGCTACTCATAATCATGTGGGAAGTTAACCTAAGGTGTTTCCATTAGGTTTGCAGTAAGTACTTTGGTGTAAAATTGAAATCTATCCTATTAGTATTGTCAAAGCATTGTATGCACTGTGATAACAACTTTTTTGTCTTGATGTGTAAAGGCAGGGAACAACTTTCAAACCACACAGAATCATGTGGGAAGTTAACTTAAAATGTTTCCATCAGGTTTGCACTCTGCACTATTCTGGAATATTGAAATGTATACTACTTTAATGTCAGTACCTTGTATGAACTGAGAAATCCACTTTTTTGTCTTTATGTGCAGACCCATGAAACAACTTTCAGGCATCTAAGAATCATGTGGGAAGTTAACCTGAGGTGTTTCCATTAGGATTGCAGTAAGAGGTTTGGTGTAAAATTGAAATGTATGCTATCAGTATTGTCAAAGCATTGTATGCACTCTGATAATAACTTGTTTGTCTTGATGCGTAGAGGCATGAAACAACTTTCAAGCTACTCTTAATCATGTGGGAAGTTAAACAAAGGTGTTTTCATTAGGTTTGCAGTCAAGAATTTTGAGTAGAATTGAATTGTATACTACTTTTATGTGAAAGCATTGTAAGCACTGAGATAACAACTTTTTTGTCTTTATGTGTAGAGGCACGAAACAACATTGAAAATACTCATAATTATGTGGGAAGTTAACCTAAGGTGTTTCCATTAGGTTTGCAGTAAGTGCTTTGGTGTAAAATTGAAATGTATACTATTAGTATTGTCAAAGCATTGTATGCACTGTGATAACAACTTTTTTGTCTTGATGTGTAAAGGCAGGAAACAACTTACAAACCACACAGAATCATGTGGGAAGTTAACCAAAGATGTTTTCATTAAGTTTGCAGTCAGGACTTTTGAGTACAATTGAAATGTATACTACTTTTATATGAAATCATTGTAAGCACTGAGATAACAACTTTTTTGTCTTGATGTGTAAAAGCAGGAAACAACTTACAAACCACAGAGAATCATGTGGGAAGTTAACTTAAAATGTTTCCATCAGGTTTGCACTCTGCACTTTGGTTGAAAATTGACATGTATAGCTCTTAATGTCAGAACATTGTATGCCCTAAGATAACAACTTTTTTGTCTTGATGTGTAGAGGCATGAGGCAACTTTCAAGCTACTCATAATCATGGGGAAGTTAACCTAAGGTGTTTCCATTAGGTTTGCAGTAAGTACTTTGGTGTAAAATTGAAACGTATGCTATCAGTATTGTCAAAGCATTGTATGCACTGTGATAACAACTATTTTGTCTTGATGTGTAAAGGCAGGAAACAACTTACAAACCACACAGAATCATGTGGGAAGTTAACTTAAAATGTTTCCATCAGGTTTGCACTCTGCACTTTACTGGAATATTGAAATGCATACTACTATAATGTCAGTACATTGTATGCACTGAGAAATCCACTTTTTTGCCTTTATGTGTAGACCCATGAAACAACTTTCAGGCATGAAAGAATCATGTGGGAAGTGAACCAAAGGTGTTTTCATTCGGTTTGCAGTCAGGACTTTTGAGTACAATTGAAATGTATACTACTTTTATGGGAAAGCATTGTAAGCACTGAGATATCAAGTTTTTTGTCTTTATGCGTAGAGGCACGAAACAACTATGAAGCTACTCATAATCATGTGGGAAGTTAACCTAAGGTGTTTCCATTAGGTTTGCAGTAAGTGGTTTGGTGTAAAATTGAAATGTATACTATTAGTATTGTCAAAGCATTGTATGCAATGTGATAACAACTTTTTTGTCTTGATATGTAAAGGCAGGAAACAACTTTCAAACCACACAGAATCATGTGGGAAGTTAACTTAAAATGTTTCCATCAGGTTTGCACTCTGCACTTTACTGGAATATTGAAATGTATACTATTTTAATGTCAGTACCTTGTATGCACTGAGAAATCCACTTTTTTGTCTTTATGAGCAGACCCATGAAACAACTTTCAGGCATCAAAGAATCATGTGGGAAGTTAACCTAAGGTGTTTCCATCAGGTTTGCAGTAAGTACTTTGGTGTAAAATTGAAACGTATGCTATCAGTATTGTCAAAGCATTGTATGCACTGTGGTAACAACTTTTTTGTCTTGATGTGTAAAGGCAGGAAACAACTTACAAACCACACAGAAACATCTGGGAAGTTAATCAAAGGTGTTTTCATTAGGTTTGCAGTCAGGACTTTTGAGTACAATTGAAATGTATACTACTTTTATTTGAAAGCATTGTAAGCACTGAGATATCAACTTTTTTATCTTTATGTGTAGAGGTACGAATCAACTTTGAAACTACTCATAATCATCTGGGAAGTTAACCTAAGGTGTTTCCATTAGGTTTGCAGTAGGTGCTTTGGTGTAAAATTGAAATGTATACTATTAGTATTGTCAAAGCATTGTATGCACTGTGATAACAACTTTTTTGTCTTGATGTGTAAAGGCAGGAAACAACTTACAAACCACACAGAATCATGTGGGAAGTTAACCAAAGGTGTTTTCATTAGGTTTGCAGTCAGGACTTTTGAGTACAATTGAAATGTATACTACTTTTATGTGAAATCATTGTAAGCACTGAGATAGCAACTTCTTTGTCTTGATGTGTAAAAGCAGGAAACAACTTACAAACCACACAGAATCATGTGGGAAGTTAACTTAAAATGTTTCCATCAGGTTTGCACTCTGCACTTTGGTTGAAAATTGACATGTATAGCACTTTAATGTCAGAACATTGTATGCCCTAAGATAACAACTTTTTTGTCTTGATGTGTAGAGGCATGAGGCAACTTTCAAGCTACTCATAATCATGTGGGAAGTTAACCTAAGGTGTTTCCATTAGGTTTGCAGTAAGTACTTTGGTGTAAAATTGAATTGTATACTATAAGTATTGTCAAAGCATTGTATGCACTGTGATAACAACTTTTTTGTCTTGATGTGTAAAGGCAGGAAACAACTTTCAAACCACACAGAATCATGTGGGAAGTTAACCAAAGGTGTTTTCATTAGGTTTGCAGTCAGGACTTTTGAGTACAATTGAAATGTATACTACTTTTATGTGAAAGCTTTGTAAGCACTGAGATATCAACTTTTTTGTCTTTATGCGTAGAGGCACGAAACAACTATGAAGCTACTCATAATCATGTGGGAAGTTAACCTAAGGTGTTTCCATTAGGTTTGCAGTAAGTACTTTGGTGTAAAATTGAAATCTATACTATTAGTATTGTCAAAGCATTGTATGCACTGTGATAACAACTTTTTTGTCTTGATGTGTAAAGGCAGGGAACAACTTTCAAACCACACAGAATCATGTGGGAAGTTAACTTAAAATGTTTCCATCAGGTTTGCACTCTGCACTATTCTGGAATATTGAAATGTATACTACTTTAATGTCAGTACCTTGTATGAACTGAGAAATCCACTTTTTTCTCTTTATGTGCAGACCCATGAAACAACTTTCAGGCATCTAAGAATCATGTGGGAAGTTAACCTGAGGTGTTTCCATTAGGATTGCAGTAAGAGGTTTGGTGTAAAATTGAAATGTATGCTATCAGTATTGTCAAAGCATTGTATGCACTCTGATAATAACTTGTTTGTCTTGATGCGTAGAGGCATGAAACAACTTTCAAGCTACTCTTAATCATGTGGGAAGTTAAACAAAGGTGTTTTCATTAGGTTTGCAGTCAAGACTTTTGAGTAGAATTGAATTGTATACTACTTTTATGTGAAAGCATTGTAAGCACTGAGATAACAACTTTTTTGTCTTTATGTGTAGAGGCACGAAACAACATTGAAAATACTCATAATTATGTGGGAAGTTAACCTAAGGTGTTTCCATTAGGTTTGCAGTAAGTGCTTTGGTGTAAAATTGAAATGTATACTATTAGTATTGTCAAAGCATTGTATGCACTGTGATAACAACTTTTTTGTCTTGATGTGTAAAGGCAGGAAACAACTTACAAACCACACAGAATCATGTGGGAAGTTAACCAAAGATGTTTTCATTAAGTTTGCAGTCAGGACTTTTGAGTACAATTGAAATGTATACTACTTTTATATGAAATCATTGTAAGCACTGAGATAACAACTTTTTTGTCTTGATGTGTAAAAGCAGGAAACAACTTACAAACCACAGAGAATCATGTGGGAAGTTAACTTAAAATGTTTCCATCAGGTTTGCACTCTGCACTTTGGTTGAAAATTGACATGTATAGCTCTTAATGTCAGAACATTGTATGCCCTAAGATAACAACTTTTTTGTCTTGATGTGTAGAGGCATGAGGCAACTTTCAAGCTACTCATAATCATGTGGGAAGTTAACCTAAGGTGTTTCCATTAGGTTTGCAGTAAGTACTTTGGTGTAAAATTGAAACGTATGCTATCAGTATTGTCAAAGCATTGTATGCACTGTGATAACAACTATTTTGTCTTGATGTGTAAAGGCAGGAAACAAATTACAAACCACACAGAATCATGTGGGAAGTTAACTTAAAATGTTTCCATCAGGTTTGCACTCTGCACTTTACTGGAATATTGAAATGCATACTACTATAATGTCAGTACATTGTATGCACTGAGAAATCCACTTTTTTGCCTTTATGTGTAGACCCATGAAACAACTTTCAGGCATGAAAGAATCATGTGGGAAGTGAACCAAAGGTGTTTTCATTCGGTTTGCAGTCAGGACTTTTGAGTACAATTGAAATGTATACTACTTTTATGTGAAAGCATTGTAAGCACTGAGATATCAAGTTTTTTGTCTTTATGCGTAGAGGCACGAAACAACTATGAAGCTACTCATAATCATGTGGGAAGTTAACCTAAGGTGTTTCCATTAGGTTTGCAGTAAGTGGTTTGGTGTAAAATTGAAATGTATACTATTAGTATTGTCAAAGCATTGTATGCAATGTGATAACAACTTTTTTGTCTTGATGTGTAAAGGCAGGAAACAACTTTCAAACCACACAGAATCATGTGGGAAGTTAACTTAAAATGTTTCCATCAGGTTTGCACTCTGCACTTTACTGGAATATTGAAATGTATACTACTTTAATGTCAGTACCTTGTATGCACTGAGAAATCCACTTTTTTGTCTTTATGAGCAGACCCATGAAACAACTTTCAGGCATCAAAGAATCATGTGGGAAGTTAACCTAAGGTGTTTCCATCAGGTTTGCAGTAAGTACTTTGGTGTAAAATTGAAATGTATGCTATCAGTATTGCCAAAGCATTGTATGCACTGTGGTAACAACTTTTTTGTCTTGATGTGTAAAGGCAGGAAACAACTTACAAACCACACAGAAACATCTGGGAAGTTAATCAAAGGTGTTTTCATTAGGTTTGCAGTCAGGACTTTTGAGTACAATTGAAATGTATACTACTTTTATTTGAAAGCATTGTAAGCACTGAGATATCAACTTTTTTATCTTTATGTGTAGAGGTACGAATCAACTTTGAAACTACTCATAATCATCTGGGAAGTTAACCTAAGGTGTTTCCATTAGGTTTGCAGTAGGTGCTTTGGTGTAAAATTGAAATGTATACTATTAGTATTGTCAAAGCATTGTATGCACTGTGATAACAACTTTTTTGTCTTGATGTGTAAAGGCAGGAAACAACTTACAAACCACACAGAATCATGTGGGAAGTTAACCAAAGGTGTTTTGATTAGGTTTGCAGTCAGGACTTTTGAGTACAATTGAAATGTATACTACTTTTATGTGAAATCATTGTAAGCACTGAGATAGCAACTTCTTTGTCTTGATGTGTAAAAGCAGGAAACAACTTACAAACCACACAGAATCATGTGGGAAGTTAACTTAAAATGTTTCCATCAGGTTTGCACTCTGCACTTTGGTTGAAAATTGACATGTATAGCACTTTAATGTCAGAACATTGTATGCCCTAAGATAACAACTTTTTTGTCTTGATGTGTAGAGGCATGAGGCAACTTTCAAGCTACTCATAATCATGTGGGAAGTTAACCTAAGGTGTTTCCATTAGGTTTGCAGTAAGTACTTTGGTGTAAAATTGAATTGTATACTATAAGTATTGTCAAAGCATTGTATGCACTGTGATAACAACTTTTTTGTCTTGATGTGTAAAGGCAGGAAACAACTTTCAAACCACACAGAATCATGTGGGAAGTTAACCAAAGGTGTTTTCATTAGGTTTGCAGTCAGGACTTTTGAGTACAATTGAAATGTATACTACTTTTATGTGAAAGCTTTGTAAGCACTGAGATATCAACTTTTTTGTCTTTATGCGTAGAGGCACGAAACAACTATGAAGCTACTCATAATCATGTGGGAAGTTAACCTAAGGTGTTTCCATTAGGTTTGCAGTAAGTACTTTGGTGTAAAATTGAAATCTATACTATTAGTATTGTCAAAGCATTGTATGCACTGTGATAACAACTTTTTTGTCTTGATGTGTAAAGGCAGGGAACAACTTTCAAACCACACAGAATCATGTGGGAAGTTAACTTAAAATGTTTCCATCAGGTTTGCACTCTGCACTATTCTGGAATATTGAAATGTATACTACTTTAATGTCAGTACCTTGTATGCACTGAGAAATCCACTTTTTTGTCTTTATGTGCAGACCCATGAAACAACTTTCAGGCATCTAAGAATCATGTGGGAAGTTAACCTGAGGTGTTTCCATTAGGATTGCAGTAAGAGGTTTGGTGTAAAATTGAAATGTATGCTATCAGTATTGTCAAAGCATTGTATGCACTCTGATAATAACTTGTTTGTCTTGATGCGTAGAGGCATGAAACAACTTTCAAGCTACTCTTAATCATGTGGGAAGTTAAACAAAGGTGTTTTCATTAGGTTTGCAGTCAAGACTTTTGAGTAGAATTGAATTGTATACTACTTTTATGTGAAAGCATTGTAAGCACTGAGATAACAACTTTTTTGTCTTTATGTGTAGAGGCACGAAACAACATTGAAAATACTCATAATTATGTGGGAAGTTAACCTAAGGTGTTTCCATTAGGTTTGCAGTAAGTGCTTTGGTGTAAAATTGAAACGTATGCTATCAGTATTGTCAAAGCATTGTATGCACTGTGGTAACAACTATTTTGTCTTGATGTGTAAAGGCAGGAAACAACTTACAAACCACACAGAATCATGTGGGAAGTTAACTTAAAATGTTTCCATCAGGTTTGCACTCTCCACTTTACTGGAATATTGAAATGCATACTACTATAATGTCAGTACATTGTATGCACTGAGAAATCCACATTTTTGCCTTTATGTGTAGACCCATGAAACAACTTTCAGGCATGAAAGAATCATGTGGGAAGTTAACCAAAGGTGTTTTCATTCGGTTTGCAGTCAGGACTTTTGAGTACAATTGAAATGTAGACTACTTTTATGTGAAAGCATTGTAAGCACTGAGATATCAAGTTTTTTGTCTTTATGCGTAGAGGCACGAAACAACTATGAAGCTACTCATAATCATGTGGGAAGTTAACCTAAGGTGTTTCCATTAGGTTTGCAGTAAGTGGTTTGGTGTAAAATTGAAATGTATACTATTAGTATTGTCAAAGCATTGTATGCACTGTGATAACAACTTTTTTGTCTTGATGTGTAAAGGCAGGAAACAACTTTCAAACCACACAGAATCATGTGGGAAGTTAACTTAAAATGTTTCCATCAGGTTTGCACTCTGCACTATTCTGGAATATTGAAATGTATACTACTTTAATGTCAGTACCTTTTATGCACTGAGAAATCCACTTTTTTGTCTTTATGAGCAGACCCATGAAACAACTTTCAGGCATCGAAGAATCATGTGGGAAGTTAACCTGAGGTGTTTCCATTAGGTTTGCAGTAGGTGCTTTGGTGCAAAATTGAAATGTATGCTATCAGTATTGTCAAAGCATTGTATGCACTTTGATAACAACTTTTTTGTCTTGATGTGTAAAGGCAGGAAACAACTTACAAACCACACAGAATCATGTGGGAAGTTAACCAAAGGTGTTTTCATTAGGTTTGCAGTCAGGACTTTTGAGTACAATTGAAATGTATACTACTTTTATATGAAATCATTGTTAGCACTGAGATAACAACTTTTTTGTCTTGATGTGTAAAAGCAGGAAACAACTTACAAACCACAGAGAATCATGTGGGAAGTTAACTTAAAATGTTTCCATCAGGTTTGCACTCTGCACTTTGGTTGAAAATTGACATGTATAGCTCTTAATGTCAGAACATTGTCTGCCCTAAGATAACAACTTTTTTGTCTTGATGTGTAGAGGCATGAGGCAACTTTCAAGCTACTCATAATCATGTGGGAAGTTAACCTAAGGTGTTTCCATTAGGTTTGCAGTAAGTACTTTCGGGTAAAATTGAAATGTATACTATTAGCATTGTCAAAGCATTGTATGCACTGTGATAACAACTTTCTTGTCTTGATGTGTAAAGGCAGGAAACAACTTTCAAATCACACAGAATCATGTGGGAAGTTAACTTAAAATGTTTCCATCAGGTTTGCACTCTGCACTTTACTGGAATATTGAAATGCATACTACTATAATGTCAGTACATTGTATGCACTGAGAAATCCACTTTTTTGCCTTTATGTGTAGACCCATGAAACAACTTTCAGGCATGAAAGAATCATGTGGGAAGTGAACCAAAGGTGTTTTCATTCGGTTTGCAGTCAGGACTTTTGAGTACAATTGAAATGTATACTACTTTTATGTGAAAGCATTGTAAGCACTGAGATATCAAGTTTTTTGTCTTTATGCGTAGAGGCAGGAAACAACTATGAAGCTACTCATAATCATGTGGGAAGTTAACCTAAGGTGTTTCCATTAGGTTTGCAGTAAGTGGTTTGGTGTAAAATTGAAATGTATACTATTAGTATTGTCAAAGCATTGTATGCAATGTGATAACAACTTTTTTGTCTTGATGTGTAAAGGCAGGAAACAACTTTCAAACCACACAGAATCATGTGGGAAGTTAACTTAAAATGTTTCCATCAGGTTTGCACTCTGCACTTTGGTTGATAATTGACATGTATAGCTCTTAATGTCAGAACATTGTATGCCCTAAGATAACAACTTTTTTGTCTTGATGTGTAGAGGCATGAGGCAACTTTCAAGCTACTCATAATCATGTGGGAAGTTAACCTAAGGTGTTTCCATTAGGTTTGCAGTAAGTACTTTCGTGTAAAATTGAAATGTATACTATTAGCATTGTCAAAGCATTGTATGCACTGTGATAACAACTTTTTTGTCTTGATGTGTAAAGGCAGGAAACAACTTTCAAATCACACAGAATCATGTGGGAAGTTAACTTAAAATGTTTCCATCAGGTTTGCACTCTGCACTTTACTGGAATATTGAAATGCATACTACTATAATGTCAGTACATTGTATGCACTGAGAAATCCACTTTTTTGCCTTTATGTGTAGACCCATGAAACAACTTTCAGGCATGAAAGAATCATGTGGGAAGTGAACCAAAGGAGTTTTCATTCGGTTTGCAGTCAGGACTTTTGAGTACAATTGAAATGTATACTACTTTAATGTCAGTACCTTGTATGCACTGAGAAATCCACTTTTTTGTCTTTATGAGCAGACCCATGAAACAACTTTCAGGCATCGAAGAATCATGTGGGAAGTTAACCTGAGCTGTTTCCATTAGGTTTGCATTAAGTGCTTTGGTGCAAAATTGAAATGTATGCTATCAGTATTGTCAAAGCATTGTATGCACTTTGATAACAACCATTTTTTTGTCTTGATGTGTAAAGGCAGGAAACAACTTACAAACCACACAGAATCATGTGGGAAGTTAAGCAAAGGTGTTTTCATTAGGTTTGCAGTCAGGACTTATGAGTACAATTGAAATGTATAATACTTTTTTGTGAAAGCATTGTAAGCACTGAGATATCAACTTTTTTGTCTTTATGTGTAGAGGTACGAATCAACTTTGAAACTACTCATAATCATCTGGGAAGTTAACCTAAGGTGTTTCCATTAGGTTTGCAGTAGGTGTTTTGGTGTAAAATTGAAATGTATACTATTAGTATTGTCAAAGCATTGTATGCACTGTGATAACAACTTTTTTGTCTTGATGTGTAAAGGCAGGAAACAACTTACAAACCACACAGAATCATGTGGGAAGTTAACCAAAGGTGTTTTCATTAGGTTTGCAGTCAGGACTTTTGAGTACAATTGAAATGTATACTACTTTTATATGAAATCATTGTAAGCACTGAGATAACAACTTTTTTGTCTTGATGTGTAAAAGCAGGAAACAACTTACAAACCACAGAGAATCATGTGGGAAGTTAACTTAAAATGTTTCCATCAGGTTTGCACTCTGCACTTTGGTTGAAAATTGACATGTATAGCTCTTAATGTCAGAACATTGCATGCCCTAAGATAACAACTTTTTTGTCTTGATGTGTAGAGGCATGAGGCAACTTTCAAGCTACTCATAATCATGTGGGAAGTTAACCTAAGGTGTTTCCATTAGGTTTGCAGTAAGTACTTTGGTGTAAAATTGAATTGTATACTATAAGTATTGTCAAAGCATTGTATGCACTGTGATAACAACTTTTTTGTCTTGATGTGTAAAGGCAGGAAACAACTTTCAAACCACACAGAATCGTGTGGGAAGTTAACCAAAGGTGTTTTCATTAGGTTTGCAGTCAGGACTTTTGAGTACAATTGAAATGTATACTACTTTTATGTGAAAGCTTTGTAAGCACTGAGATATCAACTTTTTTGTCTTTATGCGTAGAGGCACGAAACAACTATGAAGCTACTCATAATCATGTGGGAAGTTAACCTAAGGTGTTTCCATTAGGTTTGCAGTAAGTACTTTGGTGTAAAATTGAAATCTATACTATTAGTATTGTCAAAGCATTGTATGCACTGTCATAACAACTTTTTTGTCTTGATGTGTAAAGGCAGGGAACAACTTTCAAACCACACAGAATCATGTGGGAAGTTAACTTAAAATGTTTCCATCAGGTTTGCACTCTGCACTATTCTGGAATATTGAAATGTATACTACTTTAATGTCAGTACCTTGTATGCACTGAGAAATCCACTTTTTTGTCTTTATGTGCAGACCCATGAAACAACTTTCAGGCATCTAAGAATCATGTGGGAAGTTAACCTGAGGTGTTTCCATTAGGATTGCAGTAAGAGGTTTGGTGTAAAATTGAAATGTATGCTATCAGTATTGTCAAAGCATTGTATGCACTCTGATAATAACTTGTTTGTCTTGATGCGTAGAGGCATGAAACAACTTTCAAGCTACTCTTAATCATGTGGGAAGTTAAACAAAGGTGTTTTCATTAGGTTTGCAGTCAAGACTTTTGAGTAGAATTGAATTGTATACTACTTTTATGTGAAAGCATTGTAAGCACTGAGATAACAACTTTTTTGTCTTTATGTGTAGAGGCACGAAACAACATTGAAAATACTCATAATTATGTGGGAAGTTAACCTAAGGTGTTTCCATTAGGTTTGCAGTAAGTGCTTTGGTGTAAAATTGAAACGTATGCTATCAGTATTGTCAAAGCATTGTATGCACTGTGGTAACAACTATTTTGTCTTGATGTGTAAAGGCAGGAAACAACTTACAAACCACACAGAATCATGTGGGAAGTTAACTTAAAATGTTTCCATCAGGTTTGCACTCTCCACTTTACTGGAATATTGAAATGCATACTACTATAATGTCAGTACATTGTATGCACTGAGAAATCCACATTTTTGCCTTTATGTGTAGACCCATGAAACAACTTTCAGGCATGAAAGAATCATGTGGGAAGTTAACCAAAGGTGTTTTCATTCGGTTTGCAGTCAGGACTTTTGAGTACAATTGAAATGTAGACTACTTTTATGTGAAAGCATTGTAAGCACTGAGATATCAAGTTTTTTGTCTTTATGCGTAGAGGCACGAAACAACTATGAAGCTACTCATAATCATGTGGGAAGTTAACCTAAGGTGTTTCCATTAGGTTTGCAGTAAGTGGTTTGGTGTAAAATTGAAATGTATACTATTAGTATTGTCAAAGCATTGTATGCAATGTGATAACAACTTTTTTGTCTTGATGTGTAAAGGCAGGAAACAACTTTCAAACCACACAGAATCATGTGGGAAGTTAACTTAAAATGTTTCCATCAGGTTTGCACTCTGCACTATTCTGGAATATTGAAATGTATACTACTTTAATGTCAGTACCTTGTATGCACTGAGAAATCCACTTTTTTGTCTTTATGAGCAGACCCATGAAACAACTTTCAGGCATCGAAGAATCATGTGGGAAGTTAACCTGAGCTGTTTCCATTAGGTTTGCAGTAGGTGCTTTGGTGCAAAATTGAAATGTATGCTATCAGTATTGTCAAAGCATTGTATGCACTTTGATAACAACTTTTTTGTCTTGATGTGTAAAGGCAGGAAACAACTTACAAACCACACAGAATCATGTGGGAAGTTAACCAAAGGTGTTTTCATTAGGTTTGCAGTCAGGACTTTAGAGTACAATTGAAATGTATACTACTTTTATATGAAATCATTGTAAGCACTGAGATAACAACTTTTTTGTCTTGATGTGTAAAAGCAGGAAACAACTTACAAACCACAGAGAATCATGTGGGAAGTTAACTTAAAATGTTTCCATCAGGTTTGCACTCTGCACTTTGGTTGAAAATTGACATGTATAGCTCTTAATGTCAGAACATTGTATGCCCTAAGATAACAACTTTTTTGTCTTGATGTGTAGAGGCATGAGGCAACTTTCAAGCTACTCATAATCATGTGGGAAGTTAACCAAAGGTGTTTTCATTAGGTTTGCAGTCAGGACTTTTGAGTACAATTGAAATGTATACTACTTTTATGTGAAAGCATTGTAAGCACTGAGATATCAACTTTTTTGTCTTTATGCGTAGAGGCACGAAACAACTATGAAGCTACTCATAATCATGTGGGAAGTTAACCTAAGGTGTTTCCATTAGGTTTGCAGTAAGTACTTTGGTGTAAAATTGAAATCTATACTATTAGTATTGTCAAAGCATTGTATGCACTGTGATAACAACTTTTTTGTCTTGATGTGTAAAGGCAGGGAACAACTTTCAAACCACACAGAATCATGTGGGAAGTTAACTTAAAATGTTTCCATCAGGTTTGCACTCTGCACTATTCTGGAATATTGAAATGTATACTACTTTAATGTCAATACCTTGTATGCACTGAGAAATCCACTTTTTTGTCTTTATGTGCAGACCCATGAAACAACTTTCAGGCATCTAAGAATCATGTGGGAAGTTAACCTGAGGTGTTTCCATTAGGATTGCAGTAAGAGGTTTGGTGTAAAATTGAAATGTATGCTATCAGTATTGTCAAAGCATTGTATGCACTCTGATAATAACTTGTATGTCTTGATGCGTAGAGGCATGAAACAACTTTCAAGCTACTCATAATCATGTGGGATGTTAACCAAAGGTGGTTTCATTAGGTTTGCAGTCAAGACTTTTGAGTAGAATTGAAATGTATACTACTTTTATGTGAAAGCATTGTAAGCACTGAGATAACAACTTTTTTGTCTTTATGTGTAGAGGCACGAAACAACTTTGAAAATACTCATAATTATGTGGGAAGTTAACCTAAGGTGTTTCCATTAGGTTTGCAGTAAGTGCTTTGGTGTAAAATTGAAACGTATGCTATCAGTATTGTCAAAGCATTGTCAAAGCAATTGAAATGTATACTACTTTTATATGAAATCATTGTAAGCACTGAGATAACAACTTTTTTGTCTTGATGTGTAAAAGCAGGAAACAACTTACAAACCACAGAGAATCATGTGGGAAGTTAACTTAAAATGTTTCCATCAGGTTTGCACTCTGCACTTTGGTTGAAAATTGACATGTATAGCACTTAATGTCAGAACATTGTATGCCCTAAGATAACAACTTTTTTGTCTTGATGTGTAGAGGCATGAGGCAACTTTCAAGCTACTCATAATCATGTGGGAAGTTAACAAAAGGTGTTTCCATTAGGTTTGCAGTAAGTACTTTCGTGTAAAATTGAAATGTATACTATTAGCATTGTCAAAGCATTGTATGCACTGTGATAACAACTTTTTTGTCTTGATGTGTAAAGGCAGGAAACAACTTTCAAACCACACAGAATCATGTGGGAAGTTAACCAAAGGTGTTTTCATTAGGTTTGCAGTCTGGACTTTTGAGTACAATTGAAATGTATACTACTTTTATGTGAAAGCATTGTAAGCACTGAGATATCAACTTTATTGTCTTTATGCGTAGAGGCACGAAACAACTATGAAGCTACTCATAATCATGTGGGAAGTTAACCTAAGGTGTTTCCATTAGGTTTGCAGTAAGTGCTTTGGTGTAAAATTGAAACGTATGCTATCAGTATTGTCAAAGCATTCTATGCACTGTGGTAACAACTTTTTTGTCTTGATGTGTAAAGGCAGGAAACAACTTACAAACCACACAGAATCATGTAGGAAGTTAAGCAAAGGTGTTTTCATTAGGTTTGCAGTCAGGACTTATGTGTACAATTGAAATGTATACTACTTTTATGTGAAAGCATTGTAAGCACTGAGATAACAACTTTTTTGTCTTTATGTGTAGAGGTACGAATCAACTTTGAAACTACTCATAATCATCTGGGAAGTTAACCTAAGGTGTTTCCATTAGGTTTGCAGTAGGTGCTTTGGTCTAAAATTGAAATGTATACTATTAGTATTGTCAAAGCATTGTATGCACTGTGATAACAACTTTTTTGTCTTGATGTGTAAAGGCAGGAAACAACTTTCAAATCACACAGAATCATGTGGGAAGTTAACTTAAAATGTTTCCATCAGGTTTGCACTCTGCACTTTACTGGAATATTGAAATGCATACTACTATAATGTCAGTACATTGTATGCACTGAGAAATCCACTTTTTTGCCTTTATGTGTAGACCCATGAAACAACTTTCAGGCATGAAAGAATCATGTGGGAAGTGAACCAAAGGAGTTTTCATTCGGTTTGCAGTCAGGACTTTTGAGTACAATTGAAATGTATACTACTTTAATGTCAGTACCTTGTATGCACTGAGAAATCCACTTTTTTGTCTTTATGAGCAGACCCATGAAACAACTTTCAGGCATCGAAGAATCATGTGGGAAGTTAACCTGAGCTGTTTCCATTAGGTTTGCATTAAGTGCTTTGGTGCAAAATTGAAATGTATGCTATCAGTATTGTCAAAGCATTGTATGCACTTTGATAACAACCATTTTTTTGTCTTGATGTGTAAAGGCAGGAAACAACTTACAAACCACACAGAATCATGTGGGAAGTTAAGCAAAGGTGTTTTCATTAGGTTTGCAGTCAGGACTTATGAGTACAATTGAAATGTATAATACTTTTTTGTGAAAGCATTGTAAGCACTGAGATATCAACTTTTTTGTCTTTATGTGTAGAGGTACGAATCAACTTTGAAACTACTCATAATCATCTGGGAAGTTAACCTAAGGTGTTTCCATTAGGTTTGCAGTAGGTGTTTTGGTGTAAAATTGAAATGTATACTATTAGTATTGTCAAAGCATTGTATGCACTGTGATAACAACTTTTTTGTCTTGATGTGTAAAGGCAGGAAACAACTTACAAACCACACAGAATCATGTGGGAAGTTAACCAAAGGTGTTTTCATTAGGTTTGCAGTCAGGACTTTTGAGTACAATTGAAATGTATACTACTTTTATATGAAATCATTGTAAGCACTGAGATAACAACTTTTTTGTCTTGATGTGTAAAAGCAGGAAACAACTTACAAACCACAGAGAATCATGTGGGAAGTTAACTTAAAATGTTTCCATCAGGTTTGCACTCTGCACTTTGGTTGAAAATTGACATGTATAGCTCTTAATGTCAGAACATTGCATGCCCTAAGATAACAACTTTTTTGTCTTGATGTGTAGAGGCATGAGGCAACTTTCAAGCTACTCATAATCATGTGGGAAGTTAACCTAAGGTGTTTCCATTAGGTTTGCAGTAAGTACTTTGGTGTAAAATTGAATTGTATACTATAAGTATTGTCAAAGCATTGTATGCACTGTGATAACAACTTTTTTGTCTTGATGTGTAAAGGCAGGAAACAACTTTCAAACCACACAGAATCGTGTGGGAAGTTAACCAAAGGTGTTTTCATTAGGTTTGCAGTCAGGACTTTTGAGTACAATTGAAATGTATACTACTTTTATGTGAAAGCTTTGTAAGCACTGAGATATCAACTTTTTTGTCTTTATGCGTAGAGGCACGAAACAACTATGAAGCTACTCATAATCATGTGGGAAGTTAACCTAAGGTGTTTCCATTAGGTTTGCAGTAAGTACTTTGGTGTAAAATTGAAATCTATACTATTAGTATTGTCAAAGCATTGTATGCACTGTGATAACAACTTTTTTGTCTTGATGTGTAAAGGCAGGGAACAACTTTCAAACCACACAGAATCATGTGGGAAGTTAACTTAAAATGTTTCCATCAGGTTTGCACTCTGCACTATTCTGGAATATTGAAATGTATACTACTTTAATGTCAGTACCTTGTATGCACTGAGAAATCCACTTTTTTGTCTTTATGTGCAGACCCATGAAACAACTTTCAGGCATCTAAGAATCATGTGGGAAGTTAACCTGAGGTGTTTCCATTAGGATTGCAGTAAGAGGTTTGGTGTAAAATTGAAATGTATGCTATCAGTATTGTCAAAGCATTGTATGCACTCTGATAATAACTTGTTTGTCTTGATGCGTAGAGGCATGAAACAACTTTCAAGCTACTCTTAATCATGTGGGAAGTTAAACAAAGGTGTTTTCATTAGGTTTGCAGTCAAGACTTTTGAGTAGAATTGAATTGTATACTACTTTTATGTGAAAGCATTGTAAGCACTGAGATAACAACTTTTTTGTCTTTATGTGTAGAGGCACGAAACAACATTGAAAATACTCATAATTATGTGGGAAGTTAACCTAAGGTGTTTCCATTAGGTTTGCAGTAAGTGCTTTGGTGTAAAATTGAAACGTATGCTATCAGTATTGTCAAAGCATTGTATGCACTGTGGTAACAACTATTTTGTCTTGATGTGTAAAGGCAGGAAACAACTTACAAACCACACAGAATCATGTGGGAAGTTAACTTAAAATGTTTCCATCAGGTTTGCACTCTCCACTTTACTGGAATATTGAAATGCATACTACTATAATGTCAGTACATTGTATGCACTGAGAAATCCACATTTTTGCCTTTATGTGTAGACCCATGAAACAACTTTCAGGCATGAAAGAATCATGTGGGAAGTTAACCAAAGGTGTTTTCATTCGGTTTGCAGTCAGGACTTTTGAGTACAATTGAAATGTAGACTACTTTTATGTGAAAGCATTGTAAGCACTGAGATATCAAGTTTTTTGTCTTTATGCGTAGAGGCACGAAACAACTATGAAGCTACTCATAATCATGTGGGAAGTTAACCTAAGGTGTTTCCATTAGGTTTGCAGTAAGTGGTTTGGTGTAAAATTGAAATGTATACTATTAGTATTGTCAAAGCATTGTATGCAATGTGATAACAACTTTTTTGTCTTGATGTGTAAAGGCAGGAAACAACTTTCAAACCACACAGAATCATGTGGGAAGTTAACTTAAAATGTTTCCATCAGGTTTGCACTCTGCACTATTCTGGAATATTGAAATGTATACTACTTTAATGTCAGTACCTTGTATGCACTGAGAAATCCACTTTTTTGTCTTTATGAGCAGACCCATGAAACAACTTTCAGGCATCGAAGAATCATGTGGGAAGTTAACCTGAGCTGTTTCCATTAGGTTTGCAGTAGGTGCTTTGGTGCAAAATTGAAATGTATGCTATCAGTATTGTCAAAGCATTGTATGCACTTTGATAACAACTTTTTTGTCTTGATGTGTAAAGGCAGGAAACAACTTACAAACCACACAGAATCATGTGGGAAGTTAACCAAAGGTGTTTTCATTAGGTTTGCAGTCAGGACTTTAGAGTACAATTGAAATGTATACTACTTTTATATGAAATCATTGTAAGCACTGAGATAACAACTTTTTTGTCTTGATGTGTAAAAGCAGGAAACAACTTACAAACCACAGAGAATCATGTGGGAAGTTAACTTAAAATGTTTCCATCAGGTTTGCACTCTGCACTTTGGTTGAAAATTGACATGTATAGCTCTTAATGTCAGAACATTGTATGCCCTAAGATAACAACTTTTTTGTCTTGATGTGTAGAGGCATGAGGCAACTTTCAAGCTACTCATAATCATGTGGGAAGTTAACCAAAGGTGTTTTCATTAGGTTTGCAGTCAGGACTTTTGAGTACAATTGAAATGTATACTACTTTTATGTGAAAGCATTGTAAGCACTGAGATATCAACTTTTTTGTCTTTATGCGTAGAGGCACGAAACAACTATGAAGCTACTCATAATCATGTGGGAAGTTAACCTAAGGTGTTTCCATTAGGTTTGCAGTAAGTACTTTGGTGTAAAATTGAAATCTATACTATTAGTATTGTCAAAGCATTGTATGCACTGTGATAACAACTTTTTTGTCTTGATGTGTAAAGGCAGGGAACAACTTTCAAACCACACAGAATCATGTGGGAAGTTAACTTAAAATGTTTCCATCAGGTTTGCACTCTGCACTATTCTGGAATATTGAAATGTATACTACTCTTTAATGTCAATACCTTGTATGCACTGAGAAATCCACTTTTTTGTCTTTATGTGCAGACCCATGAAACAACTTTCAGGCATCTAAGAATCATGTGGGAAGTTAACCTGAGGTGTTTCCATTAGGATTGCAGTAAGAGGTTTGGTGTAAAATTGAAATGTATGCTATCAGTATTGTCAAAGCATTGTATGCACTCTGATAATAACTTGTATGTCTTGATGCGTAGAGGCATGAAACAACTTTCAAGCTACTCATAATCATGTGGGATGTTAACCAAAGGTGGTTTCATTAGGTTTTGCAGTCAAGACTTTTGAGTAGAATTGAAATGTATACTACTTTTATGTGAAAGCATTGTAAGCACTGAGATAACAACTTTTTTGTCTTTATGTGTAGAGGCA